>NW_027525945.1:0-12524 GCF_052094955.1 Ictidomys tridecemlineatus
GTTTTCATCAAGATTGGGTGAAAAAAGTGTGTGCTGAGATTTTCAGGCAATCGTAGTTTTTGGAAGCTTGGCAGGCCCTTTCCATGAAATGTGATTCTCGCCAGTCCTCTGCTTAGGGCTGCATCAACAGCCAACAAACCATAGAGATAGAACTTGAAAACTGCTTTATTGTGTCAAGTTTCAAAGAGCTAGCACAACCCGTGTTTGATTTAGAGTTCCAAATACATGTATCCCTATAGCAGAAAACAGAGTGAAACCTCAAAATGAAACCGGTTACTGCCAACGAACGGTTTAACCTAAAAGAACGAAATTTAATGAGCCAAGTGGGATTAGTGTACTGATCATTACCTGAAAGTCTCATCAAGATTGGGAGAAAAGGGTGTGCTGAGATTTCAGGAAACTCGTAGTTTTTTTGGAAGATTGGCAGGCCCTTTCCATGAAAGTGATTCTCGCCAGTCTCTGCTTAGGGCTACATCAACAGCAAACAAACCATAGAGATAGAACATGAAACTGCTTTATTGTGTCAAGTTTCAAAGAGCTAGCACAAACCGTGTTTGATTTAGAGTTCCAAATACATGTATCCCTATAGGAGAAAACAGAGTGAAACCTCAAAATGAAACCGGTTACTGCCAACGAACGGTTTAACCTAGAAGAACGAAATTTGGCGAGCCAAGTGGGATTGGTGTACTGATCATTACCTGAAAGTTTCATCAAGATTGGGTGAAAAAGGGTGTGCTGAGATTTCAGGCAACTCGTAGTTTTTTGGAAGCTTGGCAGGCGCTTTCCATGAAAGTGATTCTCGCCAGTCTCTGCTTAGGGCTGCATCAACAGCAAACAAACCATAGAGATAGAACTTGAAACTGCTTTATTGTGTCAAGTTTCAAAGAGCTAGCACAAACCGTGTTTGATTTAAGGTTCCAAATACATGTATCCATATAGGAGAAAACAGAGTGAAACCTCAAAATGAAACCGGTTACTGCCAACGAACGGTTTAACCTAGAAGAACGAAATTTGGCGAGCCAAGTGGGATTGGTGTACTGATCATTACCTGAAAGTTTCATCAAGATTGGGAGAAAAAGGGTGTGCTGAGATTTCAGGCAACTCGTAGTTTTTTGGAAGCTTGGCAGGCCCTTTCCATGGAAGTGATTCTCGCCAGTCTCTGCTTAGGGCTACATCAACAGCAAACAAACCATAGAGACAGAACTTGAAACTGCTTTATTGTGTCAAGTTTCAAAGAGCTAGCACAAACCGTGTTTGATTTAGATTTCCAAATCTATGTATCCCTATAGGAGAAAACAGAGTGAAACCTCAAAATGAAACCGGTTACTGCCAACGAACGGTTTAACCTAGAAGAACGAAATTTGGCGAGCCAAGGGAGATTGGTGTACTGATCATTACCTGAAAGTTTCATCAAGATTGGGTGAAAAAGTGTGTGCTGAGATTTTCAGGCAACTCGTAGTTTTTGGAAGCTTGGCAGGCCCTTTCCATGAAAGTGATTCTCGCCAGTCTCTGCTTAGGGCTACATCAACAGCAAACAAACCATAGAGATAGAACTTGAAACTGCTTTATTGTGTCAAGTTTCAAAGAGCTAGCACAAACCGTGTTTGATTTAGAGTTCCAAAATACATGTATCCCTATAGGAGAAAACAGAGTGAAACCTCAAAATGAAACCGGTTACTGCCAACAAACGTTTTAACCTAGAAGAACGAAATTTGGCGAGCCAAGTGGGATTGGTGTACTGATCATTACCTGAAAGTTTCATCAAGATTGGGTGAAAAAGGGTGTGCTGAGATTTCAGGCAACTCGTAGGTTTTTGGAAGCTTGGCAGGCCCTTTCCATGAATGTGATTCTCGCCAGTCTCTGCTTAGGGCTGCATCAACAGCAAACAAACCATAGAGATAGAACTTGAAACTGCTTTATTGTGTCAAGTTTCAAAGAGCTAGCACAAACCGTGTTTGATTTAGATTTCCAAATACATGTATCCCTATAGCAGAAAACAGAGTGAAACCTCAAAATGAAAACCGGTTACTGCCAACGAACGGTATAACCTAAAAGAACGAAATTTAACGAGCCAAGTGGGATTAGTGTACTGATCATTACCTGAAAGTCTCATCAAGATTGGGAGAAAAAGGGTGTGCTGAGATTTCAGGAAACTCGTAGTTTTTTGGAAGATTGGCAGGCCCTTTCCATGAAAGTGATTCTCGCCAGTCTCTGCTTAGGGCTACATCAACAGCAAAACAAACCATAGAGATAGAACATGAACTGCTTTATTGTGTCAAGTTTCAAAGAGCTAGCACAAACCGTGTTTGATTTAGAGTTCCAAATACATGTATCCCTATAGGAGAAAACAGAGTGAAACCTCAAAATGAAACCGGTTACTGCCAACGAACGGTTTAACCTAGAAGAACGAAATTTGGCGAGCCAAGTGGGAATGGTGTACTGATCATTACCTGAAAGTTTTCATCAAGATTGGGTGAAAAAGGGTGTGCTGAGATTTCAGGCAACTCGTAGTTTTTTTGGAAGCTTGGCAGGCGCTTTCCATGAAAGTGATTCTCGCCAGTCTCTGCTTAGGGCTGCATCAACAGCAAACAAACCATAGAGATAGAACTTGAAACTGCTTTATTGTGTCAAGTTTCAAAGAGCTAGCACAAACCGTGTTTGATTTAAGGTTCCAAATACATGTATCCATATAGGAGAAAACAGAGTGAAACCTCAAAATGAAACCGGTTACTGCCAACGAACGGTTTAACCTAGAAGAACGAAATTTGGCGAGCCAACTGGGATTGGTGTACTGATCATTACCTGAAAGTTTCATCAAGATTGGGAGAAAAAGGGTGTGCTGAGATTTCAGGCAACTCGTAGTTTTTTGGAAGCTTGGCAGGCCCTTTCCATGAAAGTGATTCTCGCCAGTCTCTGCTTAGGGCTACATCAACAGCAAACAAACCATAGAGATAGAACTTGAAACTGCTTTATTGTGTCAAGTTTCAAAGAGGTAGCACAAACCGTGTTTGATTTAGAGTTCCAAATACATGTATCCCTATAGGAGAAAACAGAGTGAAACCTCAAAATGAAACCGGTTACTGCCAACGAACGGTTTAACCTAAAAGAACGAAATTTGGCGAGCCAAGTGGGATTGGTGTACTGATCATTACCTGAAAGTTTCATCAAGATTGGGAAAAAAAGGGTGTGCTGAGATTTCAGGAAACTCGTAGTTTTTTGGAAGATTGGCAGGCCCTTTACATGAAAGTGATTCTCGCCAGTCTCTGCTTAGGGCTACATCAACAGCAAACAAACCATAGAGATAGAACATGAAACTGCTTTATTGTGTCAAGTTTCAAAGAGCTAGCACAAACCGTGTTTGATTTAGAGTTCCAAATACATGTATCGCTATAGGAGAAAACAGAGTGAAACCTCAAAATGAAACCGGTTACTGCCAACGAACGGTTTAACCTAGAAGAACGAAATTTGGCGAGCCAAGTGGGATTGGTGTACTGATCATTACCTGAAAGTTTCATCAAGATTGGGTGAAAAAGGGTGTGCTGAGATTTCAGGCAACTCGTAGTTTTTTGGAAGATTGGCAGGCCCTTTTTATGAAAGTGAATCTCGCCAGTCTCTGCTTAGGGCTACATCAACAGCAAACAAACCATAGAGATAGAACTTGAAACTGCTTTATTGTGTCAATTTTCAAAGAGCTAGCACAAACCGTGTTTGATTTAGAGTTCCAAATACATGTATCCCTATAGGAGAAAACAGAGTGAAACCTCAAAATAAAACTGATTACTGCCAACGAACGGTTTACCATAGAAGAACGAAATTTGGCGAGCCAAGTGGGATTGGTGTACTGATCATTACCTGAAAGTTTCATCAAGATTGGGTGAAAAAGTGTTTGCTGAGATTTCAGGCAACTCGTAGTTTTTTGGAAGCTTGCAGGCCCTTTCCATGAACGTGATTCTCACCAGTCTCTGCTTAGGGCTACATCAACAGCAAACAAACCATAGAGATAGAACTTGAAACTGCTTTATTGTGTCAAGTTTCAAAGAGCTAGCACAAACCGTGTTTGATTTAGAGTTCCAAATACATGTATCGCTATAGGAGAAAACAGAGTGAAACCTCAAAATGAAACCGGTTACTGCCAACGAACGGTTTAACCTAGAAGAACGAAATTTGGCGAGCCAACTGGGATTGGTGTATTGATCATTACCTGAAAGTTTCATCAAGATTGGGTGAAAAAGGGTGTGCTGAGATTTCAGGCAACTCGTAGTTTTTTGGAAGCTTGGCAGGCCCTTTTCATGAAAAGTGATTCTCACCAGTCTCTGCTTAGGGCTACATCAACAGCAAACAAACCATAGAGATAGAACATGAAACTGCTTTATTTTGTCAAGTTTCAAAGAGCTAGTACAAAACCGTGTTTCATTTAGAGTTCCAAATACATGTATCCCTATAGGAGAAAACAGAGTGAAACCTCAAAATGAAACCGGTTACTGACAACAAACGGTTAACCTAAAAGAATGAAATTTGGCGAGCCAAGTGGGATTGGTGTACTGATCATTACCTGAAAGTTTCACCAAGATTGGGAGAAAAAGGGTGTGCTGAGATTTCAGGCAACTCGTAGTTTTTTGGAAGCTTGGCAGGCCCTTTCCATGAAAGTGATTCTCGCCAGTCTCTGCTTAGGGCTACATCAACAGCAAACAAACCATAGAGATAGAACTTGAAAACTGCTTTATTGTGTCAATTTTCAAAGAGCTAGCACAAACCGTGTTTGATTTAGAGTTCCAAATACATGTATCCCTATAGGAGAAAACAGAGTGAAACCTCAAAATAAAACCGGTTACTGCCAACGAACGGTTTTAACCTAGAAGAACGAAATTTGGCGAGCCAAGTGGGATTGGTGTACTGATCATTACCTGAAAGTTTCATCAAGATTGGGTGAAAAAGTGTTTGCTGAGATTTCAGGCAACTCGTAGTTTTTTGGAAGCTTGGCAGGCCCTTTCCCATGAACGTGATTCTCACCAGTCTCTGCTTAGGGCTACATCAACAGCAAACAAACCATAGAGATAGAACTTGAAACTGCTTTATTGTGTCAAGTTTCAAAGAGCTAGCACAAACCGTGTTTGATTTAGAGTTCCAAATACATGTATCGCTATAGAAGAAAACAGAGTGAAACCTCAAAATGAAACCGGTTACTGCCAACGAACGGTTTAACCTAGAAGAACGAAATTTGGCGAGCCAACTGGGATTGGTGTATTGATCATTACCTGAAAGTTTCATCAAGATTGGGTGAAAAAGGGTGTGCTGAGATTTCAGGCAACTCGTAGTTTTTTGGAAGCTTGGCAGGCCCTTTCCATGAAAGTGAATCTCGCCAGTCTCTGCTTAGGCCTACATCAACAGCAAACAAACCATAGAGATAGAACTTGAAACTGCTTTATTGTGTCAAGTTTCAAAGAGCTAGCACAAACCGTGTTTGATTTAGAGTTCAAAATACATGTATCCCTATAGGAGAAAACAGAGTGAAACCTCAAAATGAAACCGGTTACTGCCAACGAACGTTTTAACCTAGAAGAACGAAATTTCTAGAGCCAAGTGGGATTGGTGTACTGATCATTACCTGAAAGTTTCATCAGGATTGGGTGAAAAAGTGTTTGCTGAGATTTCAGGCATCTCGTAGTTTTTTGGAAGCTTGGCAGGCCCCTTTCCATGAAAGTGATTCTCGCCAGTCTCTGCTTAGGGCTACATCAACAGCAAACAAACCATAGAGATAGAACTTGAAACTGCTTTATTGTGTCAAGTTTCAAAGAGCTAGCACAAACCGTGTTTGATTTAGAGTTCCAAATACATGTATCCCTATAGGAGAAAACAGAGTGAAACCTCAAAATGAAACCGGTTACTGCCAACGAACGTTTTAACCTAGAAGAACGAAGTTTGGCGAGCCAAGTGGGATTGGTGTACTGATCATTACCTTAAAGTTTCAAATTGGTGAAAAAGTGTTTGCTGAGATTTCAGGCAACTTGTAGTTTTTTGAAAGGTTGGCAGGCCCTTTCCATGAAAGTGATTCTCGCCAGTCTCTGCTTAGGGCTACATCAACAGCAAACAAACCATAGAGATAGAACTTGAAACTGCTTTATTTTGTCAAGTTTCAAAGAGGTAGCACAAACCGTGTTTGATTTAGAGTTCCAAATACATGTATCCCTATAGGAGAAAACAGAGTGAAACCTCAAAATGAAACCGGTTAATGCCAACGAACGGTTTAAACTAGAAGAACGAATTTGGCGAGCCAAGTGGGATTGGTGTACTGATCATTACCTGAAAGTTTCATCAAGATTGTGTGAAAAGTGGGTGCTGAGATTTCAGGCAACTCGTAGTTTTTGGAAGCTTGGCAGGCCCTTTCCATGAAAGTGATTCTCGCCAGTCTCTGCTTAGGGCTACATCAACAGCAAACAAACCATAGAGATAGAACTTAAAACTGCTTTATTGTGTCAAGTTTCAAAGAGCTAGCACAAACCGTGTTTGATTTAGAGTTTCAAATACATGTATCCCTATAGGAGAAAACAGAGTGAAACCTCAAAATGAAACCGGTTACTGCCAACGAACGGTTTAACCAAGAAGAACGAAATTTGGCGAGCCAAGTGGGATTGGTGTACTGATCATTACCTGAAAGTTTCATCAAGATTGGGAGAAAAAGGGTGTGTGCTGAGATTTCAGGCAACTCGTAGTTTTTTGGAAGATTGGCAGGCCCTTTCCATGAAAGTGATTCTCGCCAGTCTCTGCTTAGGACTACATCAACAGCAAACAAACCATAGAGATAGAACTTGAAACTGCTTTATTTTGTCAATTTTCAAAGAGCTAGCACAAACCGTGTTTGATTTAGAGTTCCAAATACATCTATCCCTATAGGAGAAACAGAGTGAAACCTCAAAATAAAACCGGTTACTGCCAACGTACGGTTTAACCTAGAAGAACGAAATTTGGCGAGCCAAGTGGGATTGGTGTACTGATCATTACCTGAAAGTTTCATCAAGATTGGGTGAAAAAGTGTTTGCTGAGATTTCAGGCAACTCGTAGTTTTTGGAAGCTTGGCAGGCCCTTTCCATGAACGTGATTCTCACAAGTCTCTGCTTAGGGCTACATCAACAGCAAACAAACCATAGAGATAGAACTTGAAACTGCTTTATTGTGTCAAGTTTCAAAGAGCTAGCACAAACCGTGTTTGATTTAGAGTTCCAAATACATGTATCGCTATAGGAGAAAACAGAGTGAAACCTCAAAATGAAACCGGTTACTGCCAACGAACGGTTTAACTTAGAAGAACGAAATTTGGCGAGCCAACTGGGATTGGTGTATTGATCATTACCTGAAAGTTTCATCAAGATTGGGTGAAAAAGGGTGTGCTGAGATTTCAGGCAACTCGTAGTTTTTTGGAAGCTTGGCAGCCCTTTCCATGAAAATGAATCTCGCCAGTCTCTGCTTAGGGCTACATCAACAGCAAACAAACCATAGAGATAGAACTTGAAACTGCTTTATTGTGTCAAGTTTCAAAGAGCTAGCACAAACCATGTTTGATTTAAGGTTCCAAATACATGTATCCATATAGGAGAAAACAGAGTGAAACCTCAAAATGAAACCGTTACTGCCAACGAACGGTTTAACCTAGAAGAACGAAATTTGGCGAGCCAACTGGGATTGGTGTACTGATCATTACCTTGAAAGTTCATCAAGATTGGGAGAAAAAGGGTGTGCTGAGATTTCAGGCAACTCGTAGTTTTTTGGAAGCTTGGCAGGCCCTTTCCATGAAAGTGATTCTCACCAGTCTCTGCTTAGGGCTACATCAACAGCAAACAAACCATAGAGATAGAACTTGAAACTGCTTTATTGTGTCAAGTTTCAAAGAGGTAGCACAAACCGTGTTTGATTTAGAGTTCCAAATACATGTATCCCTATAGGAGAAAACAGAGTGAAACCTCAAAATGAAACCGGTTACTGCCAACGAACGGTTTAACCTAAAAGAAACGAAATTCGGCGAGCCAAGTGGGATTGGTGTAACTGATCATTACCTGAAAGTTTCATCAAGATTGGGAAAAAAGGGGTGTGCTGAGATTTCAGGAAACTTCGTAGTTTTTTGGAAGTTGGCAGGCCCTTTACATGAAAGTGATTCTCGCCAGTCTCTGCTTAGGGCTACATCAACAGCAAACAAACCATAGAGATAGAACATGAAACTGCTTTATTGTGTCAAGTTTCAAAGAGCTAGCACAAACCGTGTTTGATTTAGAGTTCCAAATACATGTATCGCTATAGGAGAAAACAGAGTGAAACCTCAAAATGAAACCGGTTACTGCCAACGAACGGTTTAACCTAGAAGAACGAAATTTGGCGAGCCAAGTGGGATTGGTGTACTGATCATTACCTGAAAGTTTCATCAAGATTGGGTGAAAAAGGGTGTGCTGAGATTTCAGGCAACTCGTAGTTTTTTGGAAGATTGGCAGGCCCTTTTTATGAAAGTGAATCTCGCCAGTCTCTGCTTAGGGCTACATCAACAGCAAACAAACCATAGAGATAGAACTTGAAACTGCTTTATTGTGTCAATTTTCAAAGAGCTAGCACAAACCGTGTTTGATTTAGAGTTCCAAATACATGTATCCCTATAGGAGAAAACAGAGTGAAACCTCAAAATAAAACTGATTACTGCCAACGAACGGTTTACCATAGAAGAACGAAATTTGGCGAGCCAAGTGGGATTGGTGTACTGATCATTACCTGAAAGTTTCATCAAGATTGGGTGAAAAAGTGTTTGCTGAGATTTCAGGCAACTCGTAGTTTTTTGGAAGCTTGCAGGCCCTTTCCATGAACGTGATTCTCACCAGTCTCTGCTTAGGGCTACATCAACAGCAAACAAACCATAGAGATAGAACTTGAAACTGCTTTATTGTGTCAAGTTTCAAAGAGCTAGCACAAACCGTGTTTGATTTAGAGTTCCAAATACATGTATCGCTATAGGAGAAAACAGAGTGAAACCTCAAAATGAAACCGGTTACTGCCAACGAACGGTTTAACCTAGAAGAACGAAATTTGGCGAGCCAACTGGGATTGGTGTATTGATCATTACCTGAAAGTTTCATCAAGATTGGGTGAAAAAGGGTGTGCTGAGATTTCAGGCAACTCGTAGTTTTTTGGAAGCTTGGCAGGCCCTTTTCATGAAAGTGATTCTCACCAGTCTCTGCTTAGGGCTACATCAACAGCAAACAAACCATAGAGATAGAACATGAAACTGCTTTATTTTGTCAAGTTTCAAAGAGCTAGTACAAACCGTGTTTCATTTAGAGTTCCAAATACATGTATCCCTATAGGAGAAAACAGAGTGAAACCTCAAAATGAAACCGGTTACTGACAACAAACGGTTTAACCTAAAAGAATGAAATTTGGCGAGCCAAGTGGGATTGGTGTACTGATCATTACCTGAAAGTTTCACCAAGATTGGGAGAAAAAGGGTGTGCTGAGATTTCAGGCAACTCGTAGTTTTTTGGAAGCTTGGCAGGCCCTTTCCATGAAAGTGATTCTCGCCAGTCTCTGCTTAGGGCTACATCAACAGCAAACAAACCATAGAGATAGAACTTGAAACTGCTTTATTGTGTCAATTTTCAAAGAGCTAGCACAAACCGTGTTTGATTTAGAGTTCCAAATACATGTATCCCTATAGGAGAAAACAGAGTGAAACCTCAAAATAAAACCGGTTACTGCCAACGAACGGTTTAACCTAGAAGAACGAAATTTGGCGAGCCAAGTGGGATTGGTGTAGTGATCATTACCTGAAAGTTTCATCAAGATTGGGTGAAAAAGTGTTTGCTGAGATTTCAGGCAACTCGTTGTTTTTTGGAAGCTTGGCAGGCCCTTTCCATGAACGTGATTCTCACCAGTCTCTGCTTAGGGCTACATCAACAGCAAACAAACCATAGAGATAGAACTTGAAACTGCTTTATTGTGTCAAGTTTCAAAGAGCTAGCACAAACCGTGTTTGATTTAGAGTTCCAAATACATGTATCGCTATAGAAGAAAACAGAGTGAAACCTCAAAATGAAACCGGTTACTGCCAACGAACGGTTTAACCTAGAAGAACGAAATTTGGCGAGCCAACTGGGATTGGTGTATTGATCATTACCTGAAAGTTTCATCAAGATTGGGTGAAAAAGGGTGTGCTGAGATTTCAGGCAACTCGTAGTTTTTTGGAAGCTTGGCAGGCCCTTTCCATGAAAGTGAATCTCGCCAGTCTCTGCTTAGGCCTACATCAACAGCAAACAAACCATAGAGATAGAACTTGAAACTGCTTTATTGTGTCAAGTTTCAAAGAGCTAGCACAAACCGTGTTTGATTTAGAGTTCAAAATACATGTATCCCTATAGGAGAAAACAGAGTGAAACCTCAAAATGAAACCGGTTACTGCCAACGAACGTTTTAACCTAGAAGAACGAAATTTCTCGAGCCAAGTGGGATTGGTGTACTGATCATTACCTGAAAGTTTCATCAGGATTGGGTGAAAAAGTGTTTGCTGAGATTTCAGGCAACTCGTAGTTTTTTGGAAGCTTGGCAGGCCCTTTCCATGAAAGTGATTCTCGCCAGTCTCTGCTTAGGGCTACATCAACAGCAAACAAACCATAGAGATAGAACTTGAAACTGCATTATTGTGTCAAGTTTCAAAGAGCTAGCACAAACCGTGTTTGATTTAGAGTTCCAAATACATGTATCCCTATAGGAGAAAACAGAGTGAAACCTCAAAATGAAACCGGTTACTGCCAACGAACGTTTTAACCTAGAAGAACGAAGTTTGGTGAGCCAAGTGGGATTGGTGTACTGATCATTACCTTAAAGTTTCATCAAGATTGGGTGAAAAAGTGTTTGCTGAGATTTCAGGCAACTTGTAGTTTTTTGAAAGGTTGGCAGGCCCTTTCCATGAAAGTGATTCTCGCCAGTCTCTGCTTAGGGCTACATCAACAGCAAACAAACTATAGAGATAAAACTTCAAACTGCTTTATTGTGTCAAGTTTCAAAGAGCTAGCACATACCGTGTTTGATTTAGAGTTCCAAATACATGTATTCCTATAGGAGAAAACAGAGTGAAACCTCAAAATGAAACCGGTTACTGCCAACGAACGGTTTAACCTAGAAGAACGAAATTTGGCGAGCCAAGTGGGATTGGTGTACTGATCATTACCTGAAAGTTTCATCAATATTGGGAGAAAAAGGGTTTGCTGAGATTTCAGGAAACTCGTAGTTTTTTGGAAGATAGGCAGGCCCTTTCCATGAAAGTGATTCTCGCCAGTCTCTGCTTAGGGCTACATCAACAGCAAACAAACCATAGAGATAGAACATGAAACTGCTTTATTGTGTCGAGTTTCAAAGAGCTAGCACAAACCGTGTTTGATTTAGAGTTTCAAATACATGTATCCCTATAGGAGAAAACAGAGTGAAACCTCAAAATGAAACCGGTTACTGCCAACGAACGGTTTAACCTAGAAGAACGAAATTTGGCAAGCCAAGTGGGATTGGTGTACTGATCATTACCTGAAAGTTTCATCAAGATTGGGAGAAAAAGGGTGTGCTGAGATTTCAGGCAACTCGTAGTTTTTTGGAAGATTGGCAGGCCCTTTCCATGAAAGTGATTCTCGCCAGTCTCTGCTTAGGACTACATCAACAGCAAACAAACCATAGAGATAGAACTTGAAACTGCTTTATTTTGTCAATTTTCAAAGAGCTAGCACAAACCGTGTTTGATTTAGAGTTCCAAATACATCTATCCCTATAGGAGAAAACAGAGTGAAACCTCAAAATAAAACCGGTTACTGCCAACGAACGGTTTAACCTAGAAGAACGAAATTTGGCGAGCCAAGTGGGATTGGTGTACTGATCATTACCTGAAAGTTTCATCAAGATTGGGTGAAAAAGTGTTTGCTGAGATTTCAGGCAACTCGTAGTTTTTTGGAAGCTTGGCAGGCCCTTTCCATGAACGTGATTCTCACGAGTCTCTGCTTAGGGCTACATCAACAGCAAACAAACCATAGAGATAGAACTTGAAACTGCTTTATTGTGTCAAGTTTCAAAGAGCTAGCACAAACCGTGTTTGACTTAGAGTTCCAAATACATGTATCGCTATAGGAGAAAACAGAGTGAAACCTCAAAATGAAACCGGTTACTGCCAACGAACGGTTTAACTTAGAAGAACGAAATTTGGCGAGCCAACTGGGATTGGTGTATTGATCATTACCTGAAAGTTTCATCAAGGTTGGGTGAAAAAGGGTGTGCTGAGATTTCAGGCAACTCGTAGTTTTTTGGAAGCTTGGCAGCCCTTTCCATGAAAGTGAATCTCGCCAGTCTCTGCTTAGGGCTACATCAACAGCAAACAAACCATAGAGATAGAACTTGAAACTGCTTTATTGTGTCAAGTTTCAAAGAGCTAGCACAAACCGTGTTTGATTTAGAGTTCAAAATACATGTATCCCTGTAGGAGAAAACAGAGTGAAACCTCAAAATGAAACCGGTTA
>NW_027525946.1:0-12456 GCF_052094955.1 Ictidomys tridecemlineatus
TGGCGTATATGGTATTACTTCAATAAAAATATTTACAGAAACTCGAGTGTATACATGGGTCTTTCCACATGTGAAGGAAAAACACAGAAATGGTGTTTATTTAAAACTTAGAATCAAGATCCATTAGGAAAATGCAAGTCAAAGTCACATGGCACATAGCACTTCACATTCACTTGTGTTGGCTAGAACTGCAATATTGGGGGAAA
This sequence comes from Ictidomys tridecemlineatus, assembly GCF_052094955.1. Classification (NCBI taxonomy): domain Eukaryota; kingdom Metazoa; phylum Chordata; class Mammalia; order Rodentia; family Sciuridae; genus Ictidomys; species Ictidomys tridecemlineatus. Next base: position 207 of record NW_027525946.1, read on the forward strand.
GAAGATTGACTGCTTTGGGTATAAACTTTTTTTGGAGAGAAAAGTAATAAAAATATTCTGAAATACCTGTGGATTAGAGAACCCAGGTGAGGTCACAATGTGTCACATACTTAGCACAGTGTACTTCCCCTGGTTGGAGAGGCCCCACAGTGTTCATGAGACACTGTGTATGGAGCGAGCGCTCTTGTAATTGCTGCTGAATAGTTTACATATTTCTACAACTAAGACATTTCCTAGAATGAAACCATCATCTAGTTCTAATCTCACTACACAGTCTGTCTCCCAGCAAGCTTCCTCAGGGCACTCTGGACCTCGTTGCTACTCAGGCTGTGAATGATGGGCTTCAACATGGGGGTCACCCCACAGAAGAGCACAGAGACCAGGGTGTGCGTGTCCAGCCTTCTCTGGGCCTGTCATAGTGGAAGTTGGCTGTTCCATAGAAGACCACCACGACAGTGAGGGGGGACGCACAAGTGGAGAAGGCCTTCCTCCTGCCCTGGGCAGAGGAAATCCCCAGGATGGCCTCCATAATGAGTGCGTAGGAGCCTGCAGTAAAGAGGCAGGTGCTCAGGCCCATGGTGGCACTGACAACATGGAGCACAGACTCGTTGACAGAGGTGTCTGAGAAGGAAAGCATCAGGAGCAATGGGGTGTCACAGAGAAAGTAGCTGATCTGGTGGGGCCCACACAGAGTGAATGTGATGGCCAGCATCATGTGTGTGACCAAATTCACCAGCCCACACAGCCAGGACCCAGTCACCAGGCCAACACAGACCTTCACACTCATGATGACTGGGTACTGAGGAGGACGGCAGGTGGACACACAGCAGTCATACTGGCCACACAGCCAGTAAGACACTTTCTGTGCCAGCACTTGTCACCAAGAGGAAGATCTGGGAAAGGCAGCCCTCATAAGAAATGGCCTTCTTCTCCCAGAAGAAGTTCACCAGCAGTACTGGGAGTGTGGTGGATGTGTAGCAGACTTCCAAAAAGCTCAAATTGCTGAGGAAAAAGTACATTGGAGTGTGGAGAGCAGGACTGACCCTGGTGGCCACTATTATGAGCATGTTTCCCAGGAGAGTGGTAAGGTAAATGACCAGAAAGAAAAGGAGAAACCAACGCTGTAGGTTGGAGTGGTTGGAAAATCCCAAGAAGATGAATTCAGTGACAAATGATTGATTGCTCATTTCCAATGTTGTCATAGCTACAAAACAGAGAAAAAGAGACCATGATGAGAATGGACTGAGCGCACCTTAAACAGGCTTGTTAATCTGCACCAACATGGCAAATAATATCGAATGAAAAGCAGCCTGGAGACTGATAACCTGTGGGACTGGTCTCAGGGAATCAGACCCATGGAGCCGCACACATTTTCAGGGGTGATGGTGGGTGAGAGTAACCAGAGAATTGCTAGAAGCCAACAGAAAGCCATTCGACCTCATCATGGTGTGAAGTCATTTCTCACTGTCTCAGTAATCTCTGTCTCCTGTTGTCCTTTTATGTAAACATAGGATTTTTGGAGAAGTTCATTTTCATTGCAAATGTTAAGAAAAAAATTTACAAAGCAGAGTCATCATCTGCAGAAGCAGTCGGTGTTGCCTTCAGTGTTTTCCAATGTAGAGTTTTTCTCATTTTACACCAATCTTGATCTCTGTGTTCGGAAAGGCAGAAGTTAACTATTCCTGTACAATGCTGAAATTATCAGGTCCAGAGCAAAATAGAAAAAAGAAGTTGATGAAGTGGGGTTGGACTGGCTATCTTAAGTATACAGAGAAGATCAGTGGAGTAGATGGAGAATGAGAGGGCGGAGAGGTTTGGGAAGGGAGGAAATGTGAAGGGTCTTACGCAGATCATGTTATGTGCACATGGAAGTCTACCACAGGGGACTGCACCTGTATCTATATGTAGAAAGCACCAGTCAGAAATTAACAGATAAATGACCCAAAGAAAGATCAGTAGAGAAAGGAGAATGGGGGCGGGAAGGGGAAGGAGATGGGGGGTGGGGACTGAATGGAGTAAACCAGATTCCATGCACGTAGGATCTTTTCCAAATCAACCCAACTTCTATGTATAACTATTATGCTCTAATAAAAAATTTAAGAAGATGACATGATCCTATCAGCAAAGAGTGAGATTTGAATTCTTCTTGATCTATTTGTATATTTTTTAATTTCTTTTTTTTTTGTCCAATGGCTCTGGCAATTTCAAGGATGAAGTTGAATAGAAGTGGTGAAAGAGGGGGCACCATGTCTGCTTCCAGTTTCTAGAGTGAATGCTTTCAACCTTTCTCCACTTAGAATGATGCTGCCTTGTGGTTAGCATAGATAGCTTTTACAATGCTTTTACAATGTTCCTTCCTGTCCCTAGTGTTTCTACTATTTTGACAGGTAGGGGTGCTATATTTTGTAAAATGCTTTTTCTGCATCTATTGAGATGATCAATAAACTCACATCTCTTTTAAATAAACTTAATCTCTCCCCTTTGGCTAAACATTCAGATCATCTCCAGTCCTATAAATATTTTAATGAACATTTTCCTACATAAAAATATGTGACCATTTCGAATTATCTCTTCAGAATAAAATTTAAATCTGACATAAAAGAATTTGTTGTGCAGTTTCTATTTAAAACTAGCTCATGGGAGATATTATATTAAGTGAAATAAGCCAGACACATAAAGAGAAATAGCAGTTTTTCACTTCTTTGTGGAATCTAAAAAGTTGATCTCAGAGAAGTAGGGAGTAGAGTGGTGGTTATTGGATCCTTGGAGAGAATCACAAAAATCATTGTGAGTCTGATTTCTCAAAGACGCATGTGAAGGACTGCCTGAAACATGCCCTCTGAGTGTGGTCTTTTAAAAAAATAACAGTGGACTTTTAACAGGGTCCTCAGAAAATCTCTCTTCTCTCCTCAGTGGGCAGCAGGAGGTCTATGGATCTGGCTGCTTAGGAGCTAGCTGTGGTGTGCAAATGGGCAGGACCAGGATGGCTGGAGAATCTCAATAAACACTAGTAGACCACATTCTAGGTGAGGGCAGGCTGGAAACAGGCCATTCAGAAGAAAATGGCTTGAGCTCTGAAAATGACAGAATCTCTGGTTTTAGAAAACGGTTGTGGGTCCAATCCACTCATAACACCTACTTCCTGGGTCAGTACACGGTTTCCACAGTTACCACAGGCCTTACCAGAACAACCCGAAGGGTGAGATGCACTCTGGCCTCCTGGCTTGGAGGTTTGGTCTGGGGCCAGCTGACCCATTGCTGCCGGCCTGAGATGAGGTGGGACGCCGAGGTGGAAGGGAATAAGGGGGGAATCATCCCTAGCTCATTGCAGCCAGAAGGTTGGGGCGGGGGAGGGGACAGGAGGAGACAGTTCGCAGGGGACAAGATGTGATTCCCCAGGGCATGTCCCCAGCCAGACTCCACCTGCCCACACTCCTCTCAGTACAGTGGGCCTTTCAGATAATTAACCCACAAAATGGATGGATCCACAGATTAGGTCACAATCTCACAGTCTAATCATTTCACCTCTGAACACTGCTACTGTGGCTGACCCTGAGCTTTTGGTGGGGGGATACCTTATTTCTAAGCCATAATAGTATCTACAGTCCATGAGCTTTGGTTAGAATACCTTCATGTAGTCAGGGAGAGTAATCGGGTGCCAAAACAAGATTAAAAAAAAAATATCTGGTAACTGAAGATGTGACATTTGGAGCTTGGGGAAAAGCTCTGAAGAGGAGCCCTGGGTGGAGCACTATAAAATCCTGGTGACGAGGATACAAGAGGGCACCTGGTCTGTGGGGTAGCTGAGTGGCAGTGAGATCACTCATTAAAACATAAAAAAATGAGAAGGAGCATGTCTGGGGAGAGGAAAGGAGGAAAGGAGGTTCGGCCTGGAGTCTGGGTACCTGCGGGGTCTCCCTAAGGAGATTCCAGGAGGCAGCGAGACAGGTTCCCAGGAGATAGGCCTGGTAGTAATGGCTTAGAGTTACTGTGGAAGTCACAGGTGCTCACAAAGCCAAAAGAGAGCACTGAGAGGAGAGAGGGCCTTATGGACTGTGCAGAAAAAATGGTGTCCAGAAGGAGGCTCACCAGCTATTAGCAATCATTCTGCACCACAGTGTCAAAGCTCTGCTCTCTGTACCAGGCCTTATGCACCCCAGTCTATAACCTCTGCTCTCTATAGCAGTCCTTCTGCACCCCAGTCTACAACCTCTGCTCCCTGCAACAATCCTTCTCTACCCCAGGCTCCAAGTTCTGCTCTCTGAAACACTCTTTCTGCACCCCAGTCTCGAACATCTGCTCTCTGCAACACTCATTCTGCACTTCAGTCTGAAAACTCTGCTCTCTACAACAATCATTCTGGACCCCAGTGTCCAACCTCTGCTCTCTGTAACAGTCCTTCTACACCTCAGTCTCCAAACTCTTCTATCTATAATATCCTTCTGCACACCAGTCTCCAAACTGAGATATCTGTAACAGGCCTTCTGCACCCCAGTCTCCAACCTCTGCTCCCTGTAAGAAAACTTCTGCTCCCCAGTCTCCAAGTTCTGCTCTCTGAAAGAGTCCTTCTGCACCCCAATCTCGAACAACTGCTCTCCGCAACAGTCCTTCTGAACCCAAGTCTGAAAACTCTGCTCTCTGGAACAATCATTCTGCAACCCAGTTTCCAACCTCTGCTCTCTGTAACAGTCCTTCTGCACCTCAGTCTCCAAACTCTGCTCTCTATAATATCGTTCTGCACACCAGTCTCCAAACTGTGATATCTGTGACAGGCCTTCTGCACCCCAGTCTCCAACCTCTGCTCTCTGTAACACTCCTTCTGCACTCCAGTCTCCACCCTTTGATCTCTGTAACAATTCGTCTGGACATCAGTCTCCAACCTCTAATCTATACAACGTTACTTCTGCTCCTCAGTCTCAAAACACTACTCTCTGTAAAAGTCCTTCTGCAACTCAGTCTCTAAACTCTGCTCTCTGTGAGATCCTTCTGCAACCAATTCTCCAAACTCTGCTCTCTGTAACAGTCCTTCTGCACCCAAATCTCAAAAGTCTGCTCTCTGTAACAGGCCTTCCGCAACCTAGTCTTATAATAGGTTCTCTTTAATAGGCCTTCTGCACCCTAGTCTCCAACCTCTGCTCTCTGCAGCGATCCTTCTGCACCCCAGGATCCAACATCTGCTCTCTGCAACAGTACTTCTGCACCTCAGTCTGAAAATGCTGCTCTCTGCAACAATCCTTCTGTACCCCAGTCTTAAACCTCTGCTCTTGTAACACTTCTTCTGAACCTCTGTTTCCAAAATGATCTCTGTAAGATCCTTCTGCAACCCAGTCTCGAAACTGTGCTGTCTGTAACAGTCCCTCTGCACCCCAGTCTCTAACCTCTGCTCTCTGCAACAGTCCTTCTGCACCCCAGTCTCTAACCTCTACTCTCTGTATCAGTCCTTCTGCACCCATGTCTCCTAACTCTGCTCTCTGCAATATTTCATCTGCACCCGAGTCTCCAACATGTGCTCTCTGTAACAGTCCTTCTGCACCCCAGATTCCAACATCTGCTCTCTGCAATGATCCATCTTCTACCCAGTCTCCAAACTCTGCTCTCTGTAAAAGTCCTTTTGTATCACAGTCTCCAACCTCTTCTCTTTTTAACGGTCCATCTGCTCCCCAATTGCCAACCTCTGCTTTCTGTAACAGTCCTTATACACCCCAGTCTCCAAACTCTTCTCTCTGCAACGATCCTTCTGCACCTCAGTCTCCAAAATCTGCTCCCTATAAAAGTCCTTCTGCACCTCAGTCTCCATTCTTTTCTCTCTGTAATGGTCCTTCTGAACCCCAGTCTCCAAACTCTGCTCTTTTTAACAGTCCTTCTATACCGCAGTCTCCAAACTCTACTCTCTATAACGGTCCTTCTGCACCCCAATTGCCAACCTCTGCTTTCTGAAACAGTTCTTATGAACCTCAGACTCCAGCCTCTGCTCTCTGTAACAGACCTTCTAAGCCTCAATCTGAAACCTCTGCTGTCTGCGACAATCTTTCTAAACCCCAGTCTCCAAACTGTGCTATCTGTAACAATCTTTCTGAACCCCAGTCCCCAACATCTGCTCTCTGTAACAGGTCTTCTGCAACCCAGTCTCCAAACTCTGCTCTCTGTAACAGGCCTTCTGCACCCCAGTCTCCAACCTCTGCTCTTTGCAACAGTCCTTCTGCACCCCAGTCTTCAACCTCTGCTCTATGTAAGATCCTTCTGCACCCTGTTTTCTAAACTTTGCTCTCTGTAACAGTAATTCTACACCTCAGTCTCCAACCTCATCCCTCTGCAAAGTCCCTTCTGCACCCCAGTATCCAACCTCTGTTCTCTGTAAGAGTCCATCTGTACAGCATTCTTTAACCTCTGCTCTCTGTAAGGGTCTTTCTGCACCCCAGATTCAAATCTCTGCTTTCTGTATCAGTTTTTCTGCACCCCAGTCTCCAAATTCTGATCTCTCTAAGAGTCCTTCTGCACCTCAGTCTCCAACCCCTGCTCTCAGCAACAGTCTTTCTGCACCCCAGTCTCAAACCTCTGCTCTCTGCTACAGTCCTTCTTCACCCCAGTCTCCAACTTCTGCTATCTGCAACATATTTTCTGCACCCAGTCTTTAAACTGTGCTCTCTGTAACTATCCTACTGCACCCCGGTCTCCAAAATCTGCTCTCTGTATCGATCCTTCTGCACATCAGTCTCCAACCTCTGCTGTCTGCAACGATCTTTCTGCACCACAGTCTCCAATGTCTGTTTTCTGCAACAGTGCTTCTTACCCCAGTCTCCAGCCTCTGCTCTCTGTAACATCCTTCTGCACCCCAGTTTCCAAACTGTGCTCTAGGTGACATTTCTTCTGCACCCCAGTCTACACCCTCTGCTCTTTATAACGGTACTTATGTAACATATTCTTTAATCAATCTGTGCTCACTGCAACATTTCTTCTGCACCCCAGTCTCCAAACTGTGCTCTCTGTAACTGTCTTTCTGACCCCAGTCTCCAACCTCTGCTCTCTGTAACGATCCTTCTGCACCTCAGTTTCCAAACTCTGCTCTCTGCAACGATCCCCCTGCACCACAGTTTCCAACCACTGCTAGAGAGCACATCAAATTCTGATCTCTGTAACGATCCTGCTGCACCTCAGTCTGCAACCTCTGCTCTCTGCAACTATCCTTCTACACCTCAGTTTCCAAACTCTGCTCTCTGCAACGATCCCTCTGCACCACAGTTTCCAACCTCTGCTCTCTGTAACGATCCTGCTGCACCTCAGTCTGCAACCTCTGCTCTCTGCAACGATTTCTGCACCTAGGTTTCCAACCTCTGCTCTCTGCAACGATCCTTCTGCACCCCAGTTTTCAACATCTGCTCTCTGTAACAGTCCTTTTGCACTTCAGTCTCCAACCTCTCCTATCTGTACCAATCCTTCTTCACCTCAATCTCTAACCTCTGATATCTTTAACAGTTTTTCTGCACCTCAGTCTCCAATCTCTGCTCTCTGCAACAGTCCTTCTACCCCAGTCTCCGAACTCTGCTCTCTGTAACAGTCCTTCTGCAACCCAGGATCCAACATCTGCTCTCTGAAACAGTCCTTCTGCACCTCAGTCTGAAAACTCGGCTCTCTGCAAAAATCCTTCTGCACCCAAGTTTCCAAACTTTGCTCTCTGTAACAGTTCTTCTGACCTTCAGTCTACATATGCTTTCTGTAAGATCCTTCTGCAACCCAGTCTCGAAATTGTGCTATCTGTAACAGTCCTTCGACACCCCAGTCTGCACACTCTTCTCTCTGTAACAGTCCTTCGGCACCCCAGTCTCCAACCTCTGCTCTCTGTAACAATCCTTCTGCACCTCAGTCTCCAACCTCTGCTCTCTGCAATGGTTCTTCTGCACCCCAGTCTCCACACTCTGTTCTCTGAAACAGTCCTTCTGCACCAGAGTCTCCAATCTCTGCTCCCTGGAACAGTCCTTCTGCACCCCGGTCTCCAACCTCTGCTCTCTGCTACAGTACTTCTGCAACCCAGTCTCCAACATTTTCTCTCTGTATCAGTCCCTTTTGCACCTCAGTCTCAAAACTCTGCTCTCTGCACCATCCTTTTACACCCCAGTAACAAAAATCTGCTCTGTGTAACGATCCTTATGCACCCCAGGCTCCAACCTCTGATCTCTGTATCAGTCCTTCTGCACCACAGTCTCCAGAATTTGCTCTCTGCCAAAGTCCTTATGTACCCGTCTTAAAACTCTGCTGTCTGCAACATTTCCTCTTCACCCCAGTCTCCAACCTGTGCTGTCTGTAACAGTCCTTCTGCACCCCAGTCTCCTACATCTGCTCTCTGCAACGATCCTTCTTCTATCCAGTCTCCAAACTCTGCTATCTGTAAAAGTTTTTTTGTATCGCAGTCTCCAAGCTCTTCTCTTTGTAACGGTCCATCTGCTCCACAATTTCCAACCTTTGTTTTCTGTAACAGTCCTTCTGCACCCCAGTCTCCAAACTCTTCTCTCTGCAACGATCTTTCTACACCTCAGTCTCCGAACTTTGCTCTCTGTAAAAGTCCTTATGCACCTCAGTCTCCATCCTTTGCTGTCTGTAATTATCCTTCTGCACCCCCAGTCTCCAATCTCTGCTCTCTCTAACAATTTTTCTGCACCTCTGTCTCCAACGTCTGCTCTCTGTAACAGTCCTAATGCACCCCATTTAATATCTGCTCTCAGAAATGGTCCTTCTGCACCCCAGTCTCCAACCACTTCTCTTTATAACGCTCCTTCTGCACCCAAATTTACAACCTCTGCTCTCTGTAACAGTCCTTCTAAGCCTCAGTTTCAAACTTCTGCTTGCTGCAACAATCCTTCTAAATAACGGTCTCCAAACTGTGCTATCTGTAACAATCCTTCTGCACCCGAGTCTCCAATATCTGGTTTCTGTAACAGGTTTTCTGCAACCCTGTCTCCAAACTCTGGTCTCTGTAACAGGCCTTCTCCACCCCATTCGTTAACCTCTGCTCTCTGCAAAAGTCCTTGTACACCCCAGTCTCCAACCTCTGCTCTCTGCAACGATCATTCTGCATCCCAGTCTCTAACGACTGCTCTCTGTACGATCCTTCTGCACCCCGTTCTCCAAACTTTGCTCTCTTTAACAGTTATTCTGCACCTCAGTCTCCAACCTTATCTCTCTGAAACGGCCCTTGTGCACCTCAGTATCCAACCTCTGTTCTCTGCAGCTGTCCTTCTTCACCCCAGGCTACAAACTCTGCTCTCTGTAACAGTCCTTCTGCACCCCTGTCTCCAAACTCTACTTTCCGTATCAGTTATTCTGCACCCCAGTCTAAAACCTCTGCTATCTGTAACAGTACTTCTTCACCTCAGTTTCCAACCTCTGCTCTCTGCAAAAGTCTTTCTGCACCCCAGTCTCCAACCTCTGCTCTCTGCTCCATTCCTTCTGCACCCCAGTCTCCAACCTCTGCTCTCTTCAACATTTATTCTGCACCCAAGTTTCCAAACTGTGCTCTCGGAAACTATCCTACTGCATCCCGGTCTCCAAACTCTGCTCTCTGTAGAGATCCTTCTGCACTTCAGTCTCCAACTTCTGCTCTCTGCAGCAATCCTTCTGCATCCCAGTCTCCAACCTCTGCTCTCTGCAACAGTCATTCTGCACCCTAGTTTCCAAGCTCTGGTCTCTGTAATAGTCCTTCTGCACATCAGTGTCCAACCTCTGCTCTCTGTAAGAATACTTATGCACCTCATGTCCAAACTCTGCTCTCTGTAACAGGCCTTCTGCACCACAGTCTCCAACCTCTGCTTTCTGTAACAGTTCTTCTGAACCCCAGTGTCCAAACTCTGCTCTCTGTAACACTCCTTCTTCACCCCAGTCTCCATCCTCTACTCTCTGTAAGAATCTTTTGACACCCCTGTCTCAAACCTCTCTTCTCTGTAAAAGTCCTTCTGCACCTCAGTATTCAACCTCTGCAATCTGTAACGGTCCTACTGCACCCCAGTCTCCATTCTCTGCTCTCTGTATCAGTCCGTCTGCACACAACTCTCCAAACTCTGCTCTCTGCAACATTTCTTCTGCACCTCAGTCTCCAACATGTGCTCTCTGTGACAGTCGTTCTGCACCCCAGTCTCCAACATCTGCTCTCTGTAACAATCCTATTGCACCTCTGTCTCCAACGTCTGCTCTCTGTAACTCTCCTTCGCACCCCAGTCTCCAAATTCTGCTCACTGTAACAGTCCTTCTGTACCGCAGTCTCCTACCCCTTCTCTCTATAATGGTACTTCTTCACCCCAATTGCCGACCTCTGTTTTTTGAAAAAGTCCTTCTGCACCTCAAACTCCAACCTCTGCTCTCTGTCACAGTCCTAATAAGCCACAGTCTTATACCCCTGCTCTCTGCAACAATCTTTCTAAACCCCAGTCTTAAAACTGTGCTATCTGTAAAAATCCTTCTGCACCCCAGTCTCAAACATCTGCTCTCTGTAACCGGTCTTCTGCAACTCAGTTTCCAAAGTCTTCTCTCTATAACAGGCATTCTGCACTACAGTCTCCAACCTTTTCTCTCTGCAAAGATTCTTCTGAAACTCAGTCTCCAACCTCTGCTCTCTGCAACAGTCCTTCTGCACCCCAGTCTCAAACCTCTGCACTCTGTGAGATCCTTCTCCACCCCGTTCTCCAAACTTTGCTCTCTGTAACAGTAATTCTGCACCTCATTCTCCAACCTCATCTCTCTGCAACGGCCCTTCTGCACCCCAGTATCCAACCTCTATTCTCAGCAGCAGTTTTTCTGCACCCCAGGCTACAAACTCAGCTCTCTGTAACAATCCTTCTGCACCCAAGTCTCCAATCTCTACCTTCTGTATCAGTTATTCTGCACCCCAGTCTGAAAACTCTGCTCTCTGTATCAGTCCTTCTGCACCTCAGTCTCCAAACTCTGCTCTCTGCAACAGTCCTTCTGCACCCCAGTCTCAAACTTCTGCTCTGTGCAAATGTCCTTCTACACACCAGTCTCCAACATTTGCTCTCTGCAACAATCCTTCTGCATCCCAGTCTCCAACGTCTGCTCTCTGCAACAGTCTTTCTACAACCCAGTCTCCAACCTCTACTCTCTGCTACAGTCCTTCTGCACCCCAGTCTCCAACCTCTACTCTCTGCTACAGTCCTTCTGCACCCCAGTCTCCAACCTGTGCTCTCTGTAACTATCCTACTGCACCCCGGTCTCCAATCTCTGCTCTCTGTAGCGATACTTCTGCACCTCAGTTTCCAATCTCTGCTCTCTGCAACGATCCTTCTGCACCCCAGTCTCCAAAGTCTGTTCTCTGCAACAGTCATTCTGACCCCAGTCTCCAGCCTCTGCTCTCTGTAACATCTTTCTCCACCCCAGTTTCCAAAGTCTGCTCTAGGTGAGATTCCTTCTGCACCCCAGTCTCCTCCCTCTGCTCTTTGTAACAGTACTTGTGTACCGCAGTCTTCAATCTCTGCTCACTGCAACATTTCTTCTGCACCCCAGTCTCCAAACTTTGCTCTCTGTAACTGTCTTTCTGACCCCAGTCTCCAACCTCTGCTCTGTGTAATGATCCTTATCCACATCAGTCTCCAACTTCTGCTTTCTGCAATGATCCTTCTGAACCACAGTTTCCAAACTCTTCACTCTGTAACAGTCCTTCTACACCTAGTCTCCAACCTCTTCTCTTTGTAACAATCCTTCTGCACCTCAGTCTCAAAACTCTGCTCTCTGTAGCAGTCCTTCTGCCCCTCAGTCTCCAACCTCTGCTCTCTGTAACAGGCTTACTGCACCCAAGTCTCCAACCTCTGCTCTCTGTAACAGTTCTTCTGCACCCCAGTATCCAAACTCTTCTCTCTGTAAAAGTCCTTCTGTACCTCAGTCTCCAAACTTTGCTCTCTGTAATGGTCCTTCTGTAACGCAGTCTCAGACCTCTGCTCTCTGTATCAATCCTTCTTTACGTCAGTCTCCAATGTCTGATCTCCATAACAGTCCTTTTGCACCCTAGTCTCCAACATCTGCTCTCTACAAGGGTCCTTCTACACCAAAGTCTCCAAACTCTGCTCTCTCTAACAGTTCTTCTGTACTGCAGTCTCCAAACTCTTCTCTCTATAACGGTCCTTCTGCACCCCAATTGCCAACCTCTGCTTTCTGTAACAGTCCTTCTGCACCTCAGATTCCAACCTCTGCTCTCTGTATGAGTCCTTCTAAGCCTCAGTCTGAAACCTCTGCTGTCTGCAACAATTCTTCT
>NW_027525948.1:0-12448 GCF_052094955.1 Ictidomys tridecemlineatus
AGCAGTTTCAAGTTCGATCTCTATGGTTTATTTGCTGTTAATGTAGCCCAAAGAAGAGACTTGCGAGAATCACTTTCTTGGAAAGGGGTTGCCAAGCTTCCAAAAATCTACGAGTTGCCAGAAATCTCGGCAAACACTTTTTCACCCAATCTTGATGATACTTTCAGGGAATGATCATACACCAATCCCACTTGGCTCACCAAATTTCGTTCTTCTAGGTTAAACCGTTCGTTTGCAGTAACCGTTTTCATTTTGAGGTTTCACTCTGTTTCCTCCTATACGGATACATGTATTTGGAACTCTCAATCAAACACGGTTTGTGCTAGCTCTTTGAAACTTGACCCAATAAAGCAGTTTCAAGCTCTATCTCTATGGTTTGTTTGCTGTTGATGTAGCCGAAAGCAGAGACTGGCGAGAATCACTTTCATGGTAAGGGGTTGCCAAGCTTCCAAAAAACTACGAGTTGCCTGAAATCTCAGCAAACACTTTTTCACGCAATCTTGATGATACTTTCAGGGAATGATCAGTACATCAATCCCACTTGGCTCACCAAATTTCATTCTTCTAGGTTAAACCGTTGGTTTGCAGTAACCGTTTTCATTTTGAGGTTTCACTCTGTTTTCTCCTATATGGATACAGGTATTTGGAACTCTAAATCAAACACGGTTTGTGCTAGCTCTTTGAAACTTGACCCAATGAAGCAGTTTCAAGTTCTATCTCTATGGTTTGTTTGCTGTTGATGTAGCCCTAAGCAGAGACTGGCGAGAATCCCTTTCATGGAAAGGGGTTGCCAAGCTTCCAAAAAACTACGAGTTGCCTGAAATCTCAGCAAACACTTTTTCACCCAATCTTGATGATACTTTCTGAGAATGATCAGTACACCAATCCCACTTGGCTCACCAAATTTCGTTCTTCTAGGTTAAACCGTTCGTTTGCAGTAACCGTTTTCATTTTGAGGTTTCACTCTGTTTTCTCCTATACGGATACATGTATTTGGAACTCTAAAACAAACACGATTTGTGCTAGCTCTTTGAAACTTGACCCAATAAAGCAGTTTCAAGTTCTATCTCTATGGGTTGTTTGCTGTTGATGTAGCCCTAAGCAGAGACTGGCGAGAATCACTTTCATGGAAAGGGGTTGCCAAGCTTCCAAAAAACTACGAGTTGCCTGAAATCTCAGCAAACACTTTTTCACGCAATCTTGATGATACTTTCAGGGAATGATCAGTATACCAATCCCACTTGGCTCACCAAATTTCGTTCTTCTAGGTTAAATCGTTCGTTGGCAGTAACCGGTTTCATTTTGAGGTTTCACTCTGTTTTCTCCTATAGGGATAAATGTATTTGGAACTCTAAATCAAACACGGTTTGTGCTAGCTCTTTGAAATTTGACACAATAAAGCAGTTTCAAGTTCTATCTCTATGGTTTGTTTGCTGTTGATGTAGCCCTAAGCAGACACTGGCGAGAATCACTTTCATGGAAAGGGCCTGCCAAGCTTCCAAAAAACTACGAGTTGCCTGAAATCTCAGGAAACACTTTTTCACCCAATCTTGATGAAACTTTCAGGTAATGATCAGTACACCAATCCCACTTGGCTCGCCAAATTTCGTTCTTCTAGGTTAAACCGTTCGTTGGCAGTAACTGGTTTCATTTTGAGGTTTCACTCTGTTTTCTCCTATAGGGATACATGTATTTGGAACTCTAAATCAAACACGGTTTGTGCTAGCTCTTTGAAACTTGACACAATAAAGCAGTTTCAAGTTCTATCTCTATGGTTTGTTTGCTGTTGATGTAGCCCTAAGCAGAGACTGGCGAGAATCACTTTCATGGAAAAAGCCTGCCAAGCTTCCAAAAAACTACGAGTTGCCTGAAATCTCAGGAAAAAGTTTTTCACCCAATCTTGATGAAACTTTCAGGAAATGATCAGTACACCAATCCCACTTGGCTCCCCAAATTTCGTTCTTCTAGGTTAAACCGTTCGTTGGCAGTAACCGGTTTCATTTTGAGGTTTCACTCTGTTTTCTCCTATAGGGATACATGTATTTGGAACTCTAAATCAAACACGGTTTGTGCTAGCTCTTTGAAACTTGACACAATAAAGCAGTTTCAAGTTCTATCTCTATGGTTTGTTTGCTGTTGATGTAGCCCTAAGCAGAGACGGTCGAGAATCACTTTCATGGAAAGGGCCTGCCAAGCTTCCAAAAAACTACGAGTTGCCTGAAATCTCAGCACACACTTTTTCACTCAATCTTGATGAAACTTTCAGTTAATGATCAGTACACCAATCCCACTTGGCTCGCCAAATTTCGTTCTTCTAGGTTAAACCGTTCGTTGGCAGTAACCGGTTTCATTTTGAGGTTTCACTCTGTTTTCTCCTATAGGGATACATGTATTTGGAACTCTAAATCAAACACAGTTTGTGCTAGCTCTTTGAAACTTGACACAATAAAGCAGTTTCAAGTTCTTTCTCTATGGTTTGTTTGCTGTTGATGTAGCCCTAAGCAGAGACTGGCGAGAATCACTTTCATGGAAAGGGCCTGCCAAGCTTCCAAAAAACTACGAGTTGCCTGAAATCTCAGCAAACACTCTTTCACCCAATCTTGATGAAACTTTCAGGTAATGATCAGTACACCAATCCCACTTGGCTCGCCAAATTTTGTTCTTCTAGGTTAAACCGTTCGTTGGCAGTAACCGGTTTCATTTTGAGGTTTCACTCTGTTTTCTCCTATAGGGATACATGCATTTGGAACTCTAAATCAAACACGGTTTGTGCTAGCTCTTTGAAACTTGACACAATAAAGCAGTTTCAAGTTCTATCTCTATGGTTTGTTTGCTGTTGATGTAGCCCTAAGCAGAGACTGGCGAGAGTCACTTTCATGGAAAGGGCCTGCCAAGCTTCCAAAAAACTCCGAGTTGCCTGAAATCTCAGCACACACTTTTTCACCCAATCTTGATGAAAACTTTCAGGTAATGATCAGTACAACATTCCTACTTGGCTCGCCAAATTTCGTTCTTCTAGGTTAAACCATTAGTTGGCAGTAACCGGTTTCATTTTGAGGTTTCACTCTCTTTTCTCCTATAGGGATACATGTATTTGGAACTCTAAATCAACACGGTTTGTGCTAGCTCTTTGAAACTTGACACAATAAAGCAGTTTCAAGTTCTATCTCTATGATTTGTTTGCTGTTGATGTAGCCCTAAGCAGAGACTGGCGAGAATCACTTTCATGGAAAGGGCCTGTCAAGCTTCCAAAAAACTACGAGTTGCCTGAAATCCCAGCAAACACTTTTTCACCCAATCTTGATGAAACTTTCAGGTAATGATCAGTACACCAATCCCACTTGGCACGCCAAATTTTGTTCTTCTATGTTTAACCGTTCCTTGGCAGTAACCGGTTACATTTTGAGGTTTCACTGTGTTTTCTTCAAAGGGATACATGTATTTGGAACACTAAATCAAACACGGTTTGTGCTAGCTCTTTGAAACTTGACACAATAAAGCAGTTTCAAGTTCTATCACTATGGTTTGTTTGCTGTTGATATAGCCCTAAGCGGAGACTGTCGAGAATCACTTTAATGGAAAGGGCCTGCCAAGCTTCCAAAAATCTACGAGTTGCCTGAAATCTCAGCACACACTTTTACACCCAATCTTGATGAAACTTTCAGGTAATGATCAGTACACCAATCCCACTTGGCTCGCCAAATTTCGTTCTTCTAGGTTAAACCGTTCGTTGGCAGTAACCGGTTTCATTTTGAGGTTTCACTCTGTTTTCTTTTATAGGGATACATGTATTTGGAACTCTAAATCAAACACGGTTTGTGCTAGCTCTTTGAAACTTGACACAATAAAGCAGTTTCAAGTTCTATCTCTATGGTTTGTTGCTGTTGATATAGCCCTAAGCAGAGACTGGCGAGAATCACTTTCATGGAAAGGGCCTGCCAAGCTTCCATAAAACTACGAGTTTCCTGAAATCTCAGCAAACACTTTTTCACCCAATCTTGATGAAACTTTCAGGTAATGATCAGAACACCAATCCCACTTGGCTCGCCAAATTTCGTTCTTCTAGGTTAAACCGTTCATTGGCAGTAACCGGTTTCATTTTGAGGTTTCACTCTGTTTTCTCCTATAGGGATACATGTATTTGGAACTCTAAATCAAACACGGTTTGAGCTAGCTCTTTGTAACTTGACACAATAAAGCAGTTTCAAGTTCTAACTCTATGGTTTGTTTGCTGTTGATGTAGCCCTAAGCGGAGACTGGCGAGAATCACTTTCATGGAAAGGGCCTGCCAAGCTTCCAAAAAACTACGAGTTGCCTGAAATCTCAGCACACACTTTTTCACCCAATCTTGATGAGACTTTCAGGTAATTATCAGTACACCAATCCCACTTGGCTCGCCAAATTTCGTTCTTCTAGGTTAACCCGTTCGTTGGCAGTAACCGGTTTCATTTTGAGGTTTCACTCTGTTTTCTCCTATAGGGATACATGTATTTGGAACTCTAAATCAAACACGGTTTGTGCTAGCTCTTTGAAACTTGACACAATAAAGCAGTTTCAAGTTCTATCTCTATAGTTTGTTTGCAGTTGATGTACCCTAAGCAGAGACTGGCGAGAATCACTTTCATGGAAAGGGCCTGCCAAGCTTCCAAAAAACTACGAGTTGCCTGAAATCTCAGCACACACTTTTTCACCCAATCTTGATGAAACTTTCAGGTAATGATCAGTACACCAATCCCACTTGTCTCGCCAAATTTCGTTCTTCTAGGTTAAATCGTTCGTTGGCAGTAACCGGTTTTATTTTGAGGTTTCACTCTGTTTTCTCCTATAGGGATACATGTATTTGGAACTCTAAATCAAACACGGTTTGTGCTAGCTCTTTGAATCTTGACACAATAAAGCAGTTTCAAGTTCTATCTCTATGGTTTCTTTACTGTTGATGTAGCCCTAAGCAGAGACTGGCGAGAATCACTTTCATGGAAAGGGCCTGCCAAGCTTCCAAAAAACTCCGAGTTGCCTGAAATCTCAGCACACACTTTTTCACCCACTCTTGATGAAACTTTCAGGTAATGATCAGTACAACAATCCTACTTGGCTCGCCAAATTTCGTTCTTCTAGGTTAAACCGTTCGTTGGCAGTAACCGGTTTCATTTTGAGGTTTCACTCTGTTTTCTCCTATACGGATACATGTATTTGGAACTCTAAATCAAATTCGGTTTGTGCTAGCTCTTTGAAACTTGACACAATAAAGCAGTTTCAAGTTCTATTTCTATGGTTTGTTTGCTGTTGATGTAGCCCTAAGCAGAGACTGGGAGAATCACTTTCATGGAAAGGGCCTGTCAAGTTTCCAAAAAACTACTAGTTGCCTGAAATCTCAGCAAACACTTTTTCACCCAATCTTGATGAAACTTTCAGGTAATGATCAGTACACCAATCCCACTTGGCTCGCCAAATTTTGTTCTTCTAATTAAACCGTTCGTTGGCAGTAACCGGTTTCATTTTGAGGTTTCACTGTGTTTTCTTCAAAGGGATACATGTATTGGAACTCTAAATCAAACACGGTTTGTGCTAGCTCTTTGAAACTTGACACAATAAAGCAGTTTCAAGTTCTATCTCTATGGTTTGTTTGCTGTTGATATAGCCCTAAGCGGAGACTGGCGAGAATCACTTTCATGGAAAGGGCCTGCCAAGCTTCCAAAAAACCACGAGTTGCCTGAAATCTCAGCACACACTTTTACACCCAATCTTGATGAAACTTTCAGGTAATGATCAGGACACCAATCCCACTTGGCTAGCCAAATTTCATTCTTCTAGGTTCACCCGTTCGTTGGCAGTAACCGGTTTCATTTTGAGGTTTCACTCTGTTTTCTCCTATAGGGATACATGTATTTGGAACTCTAAATCAAACACGGTTTGTGCTAGCTCTTTGAAACTTGACACAATAAAGCAGTTTCAAGTTCTATCTCTATAGTTTGTTTGCTGTTGATGTAGCCCTAAGCAGAGACTGGAGAGAATCACTTTCATGGAAAGGGCCTGCCAAGCTTCCAAAAAACTACGAGTTGCCTGAAATCTCAGCACGCACTTTTTCACCCAATCTTGATGAAACTTTCAGGTAATGATCAGTACACCAATTCCACTTGGCTCGCCAAATTTCGTTCTTCTAGGTTAAATCGTTCGTTGGCAGTAACCGGTTTCATTTTGAGGTTTCACTCTGTTTTCTCCTATAGGGATACATGTATTTGGAACTCTAAATCAAACACGGTTTGTGCTAGCTCTTTGAAATTTGACACATTAAAGCAGTTTCAAGTTCTATCTCTATGGTTTGTTTGCTGTTGATGTAGCCCTAAGCAGAGACTGGCGAGAATCACTTTCATGGAAAGGGCCTGCCAAGCTTCCAAAAAACTACGAGTTGCCTGAAATCTCAGGAAACACTTTTTCACCCAATCTTGATGAAACTTTCAGGTAATGATCAGTACACCAATCCCACTTGGCTCGCCAAATTTCGTTCTTCTAGGTTAAACCATTCGTTGGCAGTAACTGGTTTCATTTTGAGGTTTCACTCTGTTTTCTCCTATAGGGATACATGTATTTGGAACTCTAAATCAAACACGGTTTGTGCTAGCTCTTTGAAACTTGACACAATAAAGCAGTTTCAAGTTCTATCTCTATGGTTTGTTTGCTGTTGATGTAGCCCTAAGCAGAGACTGGCGAGAATCACTTTCATGGAAAAAGCCTGCCAAGCTTCCAAAAAACTACGAGTTCCCTGAAATCTCAGGAAAAAGTTTTTCAACCAATCTTGATGATACTTTCAGGTAATGATCAGTACACCAATCCCACTTGGCTCGCCAAATTTCGTTCTTCTAGGTTAAACCGTTAGTTGGCAGTAACCGGTTTCATTTTGAGGTTTCACTCTGTTTTCTCCAAAGGGATACA
Source organism: Ictidomys tridecemlineatus (assembly GCF_052094955.1). Classification (NCBI taxonomy): domain Eukaryota; kingdom Metazoa; phylum Chordata; class Mammalia; order Rodentia; family Sciuridae; genus Ictidomys; species Ictidomys tridecemlineatus. Next base: position 6,931 of record NW_027525948.1, read on the forward strand.
TGTATTTGGAACTCTAAATCAAACACGGTTTGTGCTAGCTCTTTGAAACTTGACACAATAAAGCACTTTCAAGTTCTGTCTCTATGGTTTGTTTGCTGTTGATGTAGCCCTAAGGAGAGACTTGCGAGAATCACTTTCATGGAAAGGGCCTGCCAAGCTTCCAAAAAATACAAGTTGCCTGAAATCTCAGGAAACACTTTTTCACCCAATCTTGATGAAACTTTCAGGAAATGATCAGTACCCCAATCTCACTTGGCTCGCCAAATTTCGTTCTTCTAGGTTAAACCGTTCGATGGCAGTAATGGTTTTCATTTTGAGGTTTCACTGTGTTTTCTTCAAAGGGATACATGTATCTGGAACTCTAAATCAAACACGGTTTGTGCTAGCTCTTTGAAACATGACACAATAAAGCAGTTTCAAGTTCTATCTCTATGGTTTGTTTGCTGTTGATGTAGCCCTAAGCAGAGACTGGCGAGAATCACTTTCATGGAAAGGGCCTGCCAAGCTTCCAAAAAACTACGAGTTGCCTGAAATCTCAGGAAACACTTTTTCACCCAATCTTGATGAAACTTTCAGGTAATGATCAGTACACCAATCCCACTTGGCTCGCCAAATTTCGTTCTTCTAGGTTAAACCATTCGTTGGCAGTAACTGGTTTCATTTTGAGGTTTCACTCTGTTTTCTCCTATAGGGATACATGTATTTGGAACTCTAAATCAAACACGGTTTGTGCTAGCTCTTTGAAACTTGACACAATAAAGCAGTTTCAAGTTCTATCTCTATGGTTTGTTTGCTGTTGATGTAGCCCTAAGCAGAGACTGGCGAGAATCACTTTCATGGAAAAAGCCTGCCAAGCTTCCAAAAAACTACGAGTTCCCTGAAATCTCAGGAAAAAGTTTTTCAACCAATCTTGATGATACTTTCAGGTAATGATCAGTACACCAATCCCACTTGGCTCGCCAAATTTCGTTCTTCTAGGTTAAACCGTTAGTTGGCAGTAACCGGTTTCATTTTGAGGTTTCACTCTGTTTTCTCCAAAGGGATACATGTATTTGGAACTCTAAATCAAACACGGTTTGTGCTAGCTCTTTGAAACTTGACACAATAAAGCACTTTCAAGTTCTGTCTCTATGGTTTGTTTGCTGTTGATGTAGCCCTAAGGAGAGACTTGCGAGAATCACTTTCATGGAAAGGGCCTGCCAAGCTTCCAAAAAATACAAGTTGCCTGAAATCTCAGGAAACACTTTTTCACCCAATCTTGATGAAACTTTCAGGAAATGATCAGTACCCCAATCTCACTTGGCTCGCCAAATTTCGTTCTTCTAGGTTAAACCGTTCGATGGCAGTAATGGTTTTCATTTTGAGGTTTCACTGTGTTTTCTTCAAAGGGATACATGTATCTGGAACTCTAAATCAAACACGGTTTGTGCTAGCTCTTTGAAACATGACACAATAAAGCAGTTTCAAGTTCTATCTCTATGGTTTGTTTGCTGTTGATGTAGCCCTAAGCAGAGACTGGCGAGAATCACTTTCATGGAAAGGGCCTGCCAAGCTTCCAAAAAACTACGAGTTGCCTGAAATCTCAGCAAACACTTTTTCACCCAATCTTGAAAATACTTTCAGGTAATGATCAGTACACCAATCCCACTTGGCTCCCCAAATTTCGTTCTTCTAGGTTAAACCGTTCGTTGGCAGTAACCGGTTTCATTTTGAGGTTTCACTCTGTTTTCTCCTATAGGGATACATGTATTTGGAACTCTAAATCAAACACGGTTTGTGCTAGCTCTTTGAAACTTGACACAATAAAGCAGTTTCAAGTTCTATCTCTATGGTTTGTTTGCTGTTGATGTAGCCCTAAGCAGAGAAGGTCGAGAATCACTTTCATGGAAAGGGCCTGCCAAGCTTCCAAAAAACTACGAGTTGCCTGAAATCTCAGCACACACTTTTTCACCCAATCTTGATGAAACTTTCAGTTAATGATCAGTACACCAATCCCACTTGGCTCGCCAAATTTCGTTCTTCTAGGTTAAACCGTTCGTTGGCAGTAACCGGTTTCATTTTGAGGTTTCACTCTGTTTTCTCCTATAGGGATACATGTATTTGGAACTCTAAATCAAACACAGTTTGTGCTAGCTCTTTGAAACTTGACACAATAAAGCAGTTTCAAGTTCTTTCTCTATGGTTTGTTTGCTGTTGATGTAGCCCTAAGCAGAGACTGGCGAGAATCACTTTCATGGAAAGGGCCTGCCAAGCTTCCAAAAAACTACGAGTTGCCTGAAATCTCAGCAAACACTCTTTCACCCAATCTTGATGAAACTTTCAGGTAATGATCAGTACACCAATCCCACTTGGCTCGCCAAATTTCGTTCTTCTAGGTTAAAGCCGTTCGTTGGCAGTAACCGGTTTCATTTTGAGGTTTCACTCTGTTTTCTCCTATAGGGATACATGCATTTGGAACTCTAAATCAAACACGGTTTGTGCTAGCTCTTTGAAACTTGACACAATAAAGCAGTTTCAAGTTCTATCTCTATGGTTTGTTTGCTGTTGATGTAGCCCTAAGCAGAGACTGGCGAGAGTCACTTTCAGGAAAGGGCCTGCCAAGCTTCCAAAAAACTCCGAGTTGCCTGAAATCTCAGCACACACTTTTTCACCCAATCTTGATGAAACTTTCAGGTAATGATCAGTACAACATTCCTACTTGGCTCGCCAAATTTCGTTCTTCTAGGTTAAACCATTAGTTGGCAGTAACCGGTTTCATTTTGAGGTTTCAGTCTCTTTTCTCCTATAGGGATACATGTATTTGGAACTCTAAATCAAACACGGTTTGTGCTAGCTCTTTGAAACTTGACACAATAAAGCAGTTTCAAGTTCTATCTCTATGATTTGTTTGCTGTTGATGTAGCCCTAAGCAGACACTGGCGAGAATCACTTTCATGGAAAGGGCCTGTCAAGCTTCCAAAAAACTACGAGTTGCCTGAAATCCCAGCAAACACTTTTTCACCCAATCTTGATGAAACTTTCAGGTAATGATCAGTACACCAATCCCACTTGGCACGCCAAATTTTGTTCTTCTAAGTTTAACCGTTCCTTGGCAGTAACCGGTTTCATTTTGAGGTTTCACTGTGTTTTCTTCAAAGGGATACATGTATTTGGAACACTAAATCAAACACGGTTTGTGCTAGCTCTTTGAAACTTGACACAATAAAGCAGTTTCATGTTCTATCTCTATGGTTTGTTTGCTGTTGATATGGCCCTAAGCGGAGACTGTCGAGAATCACTTTAATGGAAAGGGCCTGCCAAGCTTCCAAAAAACTACGAGTTGCCTGAAATCTCAGCACAAACTTTTACACCCAATCTTGATGAAACTTTCAGGTAATGATCAGTACACCAATCCCACTTGGCTCGCCAAATTTCGTTCTTCTAGGTTAAACTGTTCGTTGGCAGTGACCGGTTTCATTTTGAGGTTTCACTCTGTTTTCTTTTATAGGGATACATGTATTTGGAACTCTAAATCAAACACGGTTTGTGCTAGCTCTTTGAAACTTGACACAATAAAGCAGTTTCAAGTTCTATCTCTATAGTTTGTTTGCTGTTGATGTAGCCCTAAGCAGAGACTGGCGAGAATCACTTTCATGGAAAGGGCCTGCCAAGCTTCCAAAAAACTACGAGTTGCCTGAAATCTCAGCACGCACTTTTTCACCCAATCATGATGAAACTTTCAGGTAATGATCAGTACACCAATTCCACTTGGCTCGCCAAATTTCGTTCTTCTAGGTTAAATCATTCGTTGGCAGTAACCGGTTTCATTTTGAGGTTTCACTCTGTTTTCTCCTATAGGGATACATGTATTTGGAACTCTAAATCAAACACGGTTTGTGCTAGCTCTTTGAAATTTGACACAATAAAGCAGTTTCAAGTTCTATCTCTATGGTTTGTTTGCTGTTGATGTAGCCCTAAGCAGAGACTGGCGAGAATCACTTTCATGGAAAGGGCCTGCCAAGCTTCCAAAAAACTACGAGTTGCCTGAAATCTCAGGAAACACTTTTTCACCCAATCATGATGAAACTTTCAGGTAATGATCAGTACACCAATCCCACTTGGCTCGCCAAATTTCGTTCTTCTAGGTTAAACCATTCGTTGGCAGTAACTGGTTTCATTTTGAGGTTTCACTCTGTTTTCTCCTATAGGGATACATGTATTTGGAACTCTAAATCAAACACGGTTTGTGCTAGCTCTTTGAAACTTGACACAATAAAGCAGTTTCAAGTTCTATCTCTATGGTTTGATTGCTGTTGATGTAGCCCTAAGCAGAGACTGGCGAGAATCACTTTCATGGAAAAAGCCTGCCAAGCTTCCAAAAAACTACAAGTTGCCTGAAATCTCAGGAAAAAGTTTTTCACCCAATCTTGATGATACTTTCAGGTAATGATCAGTACACCAATCCCACTTGGCTCGCCAAATTTCGTTCTTCTAGGTTAAACCGTTAGTTGGCAGTAACCGGTTTCATTTTGAGGTTTCACTCTGTTTTCTCCAAAGGGATACATGTATTTGGAACTCTAAATCAAACACGGTTTGTGCTAGCTCTTTGAAACTTGACACAATAAAGCAGTTTCAAGTTCTGTCTCTATGGTTTGTTTGCTGTTGATGTAGCCCTAAGGAGAGACTTGCGAGAATCACTTTCATGGAAAGGGCCTGCCAAGCTTCCAAAAAATACGAGTTGCCTGAAATCTCAGGAAACACTTTTTCACCCAATCTTGATGAAACTTTCAGGAAATGATCAGTACCCCAATCTCACTTGGCTCGCCAATTTCGTTCTTCTAGGTTAAACCGTTCGATGGCAGTAATGGTTTTCATTTTGAGGTTTCACTGTGTTTTCTTCAAAGGGATACATGTATCTGGAACTCTAAATCAAACACGGTTTGTGCTAGCTCTTTGAAACATGACACAATAAAGCAGTTTCAAGTTCTATCTCTATGGTTTGTTTGCTGTTGATGTAGCCCTAAGCAGAGACTGGCGAGAATCACTTTCATGGAAAGGGCCTGCCAAGCTTCCAAAAAACTACGAGTTGCCTGAAATCTCAGCAAACACTTTTTCACCCAATCTTGAAAATACTTTCAGGTAATGATCAGTACACCAATCCCACTTGGCTCCCCAAATTTCGTTCTTCTAGGTTAAACCGTTCGTTGGCAGTAACCGGTTTCATTTTGAGGTTTCACTCTGTTTTCTCCTATAGGGATACATGTATTTGGAACTCTAAATCAAACACGGTTTGTGCTAGCTCTTTGAAACTTGACACAATAAAGCAGTTTCAAGTTCTATCTCTATGGTTTGTTTGCTGTTGATGTAGCCCTAAGCAGAGAAGGTCGAGAATCACTTTCATGGAAAGGGCCTGCCAAGCTTCCAAAAAACTACGAGTTGCCTGAAATCTCAGCACACACTTTTTCACCCAATCTTGATGAAACTTTCAGTTAATGATCAGTACACCAATCCCACTTGGCTCGCCAAATTTCGTTCTTCT
>NW_027525949.1:0-12427 GCF_052094955.1 Ictidomys tridecemlineatus
TTTAGAGTTCCAAATACATGTATCCCTATAGGAGAAAACAGAGTGAAACCTAAAAATGAAAACGGTTACTGCAAACGAACGGTTTAACCTAGAATAACGAAATTTGGTGAGCCAAGTGGTTTTGGTGTACTGATCATTACCTGAAGAATCATCAAGATTGGGTGAAAAAATGTTTGCTGAGATTTCAGGCAACTCGTAGTTTTTTGGAAGCTTGGCAACCCCTTTCCATGAAAGTGATTTTCGCCAGTCTCTGCTTAGGGCTACATCAACAGCAAACAAAGCATAGAGAGAGAACTTGAAACTGCTTTATTGTGTCAAGTTTCAAAGAGCTAGCACGAACCGTGTTTGATTTAGTGTTCCAAATACATGTATCCCTATAGGAGAAAACAGAGTGAAACCTAAAAATGCAAACGGTTAACTGCAAACGAACGGTTTAACCTAGAAGAACGAAATTTGGTGAGCCAAGTGGTTTTGGTGTACTGATCATTACCTGAAAGAATCATCAAGATTGGGTGAAAAAGTGTTTGCTGAGATTTCAGGCAACTCGTAGTTTTTTGGAAGCTTGGCAACCCCTTTCCATGAAAGTGATTTTCGCCACTCTGCTTAGGGCTACATCAACAGAAAACAAAGCATAGAGACAGAACTTGAAACTGCTTTATTGTGTCAAGTTTCAAAGAGCTAGCACAAACCGTGTTTGATTTAGAGTTCCAAATACATGTATCACTATAGGAGAAAACAGAGTGAAACCTAAAAATGAGAACGGTTACTGCAAACGAACGGTTTTACCTAGAAGAACGAAATTTGGTGAGCCAAGTGGTTTTGGTGTACTGATCATTACCTGAAAGAATCATCAAGATTGGGTGAAAAAATGTTTGCTGAGATTTCAGGCAAATCGTAGTTTTTTGGAAGCTTGGGAAACCCTTTCCATGAAAGTGATTTTCGCCAGTCTCTGCTTAGGGCTACATCAACAGCAAACAAAGCATAGAGATAGACGTTGAAACTGCTTTATTGTGTCAAGTTTCAAAAAGCTAGCACAAACCATGTTTGATTTAGAGTTCCAAATACATGTATCCCTATAGGAGAAAACAGAGTGAAGCCTAAAAATGTAAACGGTTACTGCAAACGAACGGTTTAACCTAGAAGAAGGAAATTTGGTGAGCCAAGTGGTTTTGGTGTACTGATCATTACCTGAAAGAATCATCAAGATTGGGTGAAAAAATGTTTGCTGAGATTTCAGGCAACTCCTAGTTTTTTGAAAGCTTGGCAACGCCTTTCCATGAAAGTGATTTTCGCCAGTCTCTGCTTAGGGCTACATCAACAGCAAACAAACCATAGAGATAGAACGTGAAACTGCTTTATTGTGTCAAGTTTCAAAGAGCTAGCACAAACCGTGTTTGATTTAGAGTTCCAAATACATGAATCCCTATAGGAGAAAACAGAGTGAAACCTAAAAATGAAAACGTTTACTGCAAACGAACGGTTTAAACTAGAAGAACGAAATTTGGTGAGCCAAGTGGTTTTGGTGTACTGATCATTACCTGAAATAATCATCAAGATTGGGTGAGAAAATATTTGCTGAGATTTCAGGCAACTCGAGGTTTTTTCGAAGCTTGGCAACCCCTTTTATGAAAGTGATTTTCGCCAGTCTCTGCTTATGGCTACATCAACAGCAAACAAAGCATAGAGATAGAACTTGAAACTGCTTTATTGTGTCAAGTTTCAAAGAGCTAGCACAAACCGTGTTTGATTTAGAGTTCCAAATACATGTATCCCTATAGGAGAAAACAGAGTGAAACCTTAAAATGAAAATGGTTACTGCAAACGAACGGTTTAACCTAGAAGAAGGAAATTTGGTGAGCCAAGTGGTTTTGGTGTACTGATCATTACCTGAAAGAATCATCAAGATTGGGTGAAAAAATGTTTGCTGAGATTTCAGGCAACTCGTAGTTTTTTCGAAGCTTGGCAATCTATTTCCATGAAAGTGATTTTCGCCAGTCTCTTCTTAGGGCTACATCAAGAGCAAACAAAGCATGGAGATAGAACTTGAAACTGCTTTATTGTGTCAAGTTTCAAAGAGCTAGCACAAACCGTGTTTGATTTAGAGTTCCAAATACATGTATCACTATAGGAGAAAACAGAGTGAAACCTAAAAATGAGAACGGTTACTGCAAACGAACGGTTTTACCTAGAAGAACGAAATTTGGTGAGCCAAGTGGTTTTGGTGTACTGATCATTACCTGAAAGAATCATCAAGATTGGGTGAAAAAATGTTTGCTGAGATTTCAGGCAAGTCGTAGTTTTTTGGAAGCTTGGCAACCCCTTTCCATGAAAGTGATTTTGGCCAGTCTCTGCTTAGGGCTACATCAACAGCAAACAAAGCATAGAGAAAGACCTTGAAACTGCTTTATTGTGTCAAGTTTCAAAGAGCTAGCACAAACCATGTTTGATTTAGAGTTCCAAATACATGTATCCCTATAGGAGAAAACAGAGTGAAACCTAAAAATGAAAACGGTTACTGCAAACGAACGGTTTAACCTAGAAGAACGAAATTTGGTGAGCCAAGTGGTTTTGGTGTACTGATCATTACCTGAAAGAATCATAAGATTGGGTGAAAAAATGTTTGGTGACATTTCAGGCAACTCGTAGTTTTTTGGAAGCTTGGCAACCCATTTCCATGAAAGTGATTTTCGCCAGTCTCTGCTTAGGGCTACATCAACAGCAAACAAACCATAGAGAGAGAACTTGAAACTGCTTTATTGTGTCAAGTTTCAAAGAGCTAGCACAAACCGTGTTTGATTTAAAGTTCCAAATACATGTATCCCTATAGGAGAAAACAGAGTGAAACCTAAAAATGAAAACGGTTATTGCAATCGAACGGTTTAAGCTAGAAGAAGGAAATTTTTTAAGCCAAGTGGTTTTGGTGTACTGATCATTACCTGAAAGAATCATCAAGATTGGGTGAAAAAATGTTTGCTGAGATTTCAGGCAACTCGTAGTTTTTTGGAAGCTTGGCAACCCCTTTCAATGAAAGTGATTTTCGCCAGTCTCTGCTTAGGGCTACATCAACAGCAAACAAACCATAGAGATAGAACGTGAAACTGCTTTATTGTGTCAAGTTTCAAAGAGCTAGCACAAACCGTGTTTGATTCAGAGTTCCAAATACATGTATCCGTATAGGAGAAAACAGAGTGAAACCTAAAAATGAAAACGGTTACTGCAAACGAACGGTTTAACCTAGAAGATCGAAATTTGGTGAGCCAAGTGGTTTTGGTTTACTTATCATTACCTGAAAGAATCATCAAGATTGGGTGAAAAAATGTTTGCTGAGATTTCAGGCAACTCGTAGTTTTTTGGAAGCTTGGCAACCCCTTTCGATGAAAGGGATTTTGGCCCGTCTCTGCTTAGGGCTACCTCAACATCAAACAAAGCATAGAGAAAGAACTTGAAACTGCTTTATTGTGTCAAGTTTCAAAGAGCTAGCACAAACCGTGTTTGATTTAGAGTTCCAAATACATGTATCCCTATTGGAGAAAACAGAGTGAAACCTAAAAATGAAAACGGATACTGCAAACGAACGGTTTAACCTAGAAGAACGAAATTTGGTATGCCAAGTTGAATTGGTGTACTGATCATTACCTGAAAGAATAATCAAGATTTGGTGAAAGAATGTTTGCTGAGATTTCAGGCAACTCGCAGTTTTTTGGAACCTTGACAACCCTTTTCCATGACAGTGATTTTCGCCAGTCTCTGCTGAGGGCTACATCAACAGCAAACAAAGCATAGAGATACAACTGGAAACTGTTTATTGTGTCAAGTTTCAAAGAGCTAGCACAAACCGTGTTTGATTTAGAGTTCCAAATACATTTATCCCTATAGGAGAAAACAGAGTGAAACCTAAAAATGAAAACGGTTACTGAAAACGAACGGTTTAACCTAGAAGATCGAAATTTGGTGAGCCAAGTGGTTTTGGTTTACTGATCATTACCTGAAAGAATCATCAAGATTGGGTGAAAAAATGTTTGCTGAGATTTCAGGCAACTCGTAGTTTTTTGGAAGCTTGGCAACCCCTTTCCATGAAAGGGATTTTCGCCAGTCTCTGCTTAGGGCTACCTCAACATCAAAGAAAGCATAGAGAAAGAACTTGAAACTGCTTTATTGTGTCAAGTTTAAAAGAGCTAGCACAAACCGTGTTTGATTTAGAGTTCCAAATACATGTATCCCTATAGGAGAAAACAGAGTGAAACCTAAAAATGAAAACGGTTACTGCAAACGAACGGTTTAACCTAGAAGATCGAAATTTGGTGAGCCAAGTGGTTTTGGTTTACTGATCATTACCTGAAAGAATCATCAAGATTGGGTGAAAAAATGTTTGCTGAAATTTCAGGCAACTCGTAGTTTTTTGGAAGCTTGGCAACCCCTTTCCATGAAAGGGATTTTCGCCAGTCTCTGCTTAGGGCTACCTCAACATCAAAGAAAGCATAGAGAAAGCACTTGAAACTGCTTTATTGTGTCAAGTTTCAAAGAGCTAGCACAAACCGTGTTTGATTTAGAGTTCCAAATACATGTATCCGTATAGGAGAAAACAGAGTGAAACCTAAAAATGAAAACGGTTACTGCAAACGAACGGTTTAAACTAGAAGAACAAAATTTGGTGAGCCAAGTGGTTTTGGTGTACTGATCATTACCTGAAAGAATCATCAAGATTGGGTGAAAAAGTGTTTGCTGAGATTTCAGGCAACTCGTAGTTTTTTGGAAGCTTGGCAACCCCTTTCGATGAAAGTGATTTTCGCCAGTCTCTGCTTAGGGCTACATCAACAGCAAACAAAGCATAGAGAGAGAACTTGAAACTGCTTTATTGTGTCAAGTTTCAAAGAGCTAGCACAAACCGTGTTTGATTTAAAGTTCCAAATACATGTATCCCTATAGGAGAAAACAGAGTGAAACCTAAAAATGAAAACGGTTACTGCAAACGAACGGTTTAACCTAGAAGAACAAAATTTGGTGAGCCAAGTGTTTTTGGTGTACTGATCATTACCTGAAAGAATCATCAAGATTGGGTGAAAAAGTGTTTGCTGAGATTTCAGGCAACTCGTAGTTTTTTGGAAGCTTGGCAACCCCTTTCCATGAAAGTGATTTTCGCCAGTCTCTGCTTAGGGCTACATCAACAGCATACAAAGCATAGAGATAGAACTTGAAACTGCTTTATTGTGTCAAGTTTCAAAGAGCTAGCACAAACCGTGTTTGATTTAGAGTTCCAAATACATGTATCCCTATAGGAGAAAACAGAATGAAACCTAAAAATGAAAACGGTTACTGCAAATGAACGGTTTAACCTAGAAGATCGAAATTTGGTGAGCCAAGTGGTTTTGGTTTACTGATCATTACCTGAAAGAATCATCAAGATTGGGTGAAAAAATGTTTGCTGAGATTTCAGGCAACTCGTAGTTTTTTGGAAGCTTGGCAACCCCTTTCCATGAAAGGGATTTTCGCCAGTCTCTGCTTAGGGCTACCTCAACATCAAAGAAAGCATAGAGATAGAACTTGAAACTGCTTTATTGTGTCAAGTTTCAAAGAGCTAGCACAAACCGTGTTTGATTTAGAGTTCCAAATACATTTATCCCTATAGGAGAAAACAGAGTGAAACCTAAAAATGAAAACGGTTACTGCAAACGAACGGTTTAACCTAGAAGATCGAAATTTGGTGAGCCAAGTGGTTTTGGTGTACTGATCATTACCTGAAAGAATCATCAAGATTGGGTGAAAAAATGTTTGCTGAGATTTCAGGCAACTCGTAGTTTTTTGGAAGCTTGGCAACCCCTTTCCATGAAAGTGATTTTCGCCAGTCTCTGCTTAGGGCTACCTCAACATCAAAGAAAGCATAGAGAAAGAACTTGAAACTGCTTTATTGTGTCAAGTTTAAAAGAGCTAGCACAAACCGTGTTTGATTTAGAGTTCCAAATACATGTATCCCTATAGGAGAAAACAGAGTGAAACCTAAAAATGAAAACGGTTACTGCAAACGAACGGTTTAACCTAGAAGATCGAAATTTGGTGAGCCAAGTGGTTTTGGTTTACTGATCATTACCTGAAAGAATCATCAAGATTGGGTGAAAAAATGTTTGCTGAAATTTCAGGCAACTCGTAGTTTTTTGGAAGCTTGGCAACCCCTTTCCATGAAAGGGATTTTCGCCAGTCTCTGCTTAGGGCTACCTCAACATCAAAGAAAGCATAGAGAAAGCACTTGAAACTGCTTTATTGTGTCAAGTTTCAAAGAGCTAGCACAAACCGTGTTTGATTTAGAGTTCCAAATACATGTATCCATATAGGAGAAAACGGAGTGAAACCTAAAAATGAAAACGGTTACTGCAAACGAACGGTTTAAACTAGAAGAACAAAATTTGGTGAGCCAAGTGGTTTTGGTGTACTGATCATTACCTGAAAGAATCATCAAGATTGGGTGAAAAAGTGTTTGCTGAGATTTCAGGCAACTCGTAGTTTTTTGGAAGCTTGGCAACCCCTTTCGATGAAAGTGATTTTCGCCAGTCTCTGCTTAGGGCTACATCAACAGCAAACAAAGCATAGAGATAGAACTTGAAACTGCTTTATTGTGTCAAGGTTCAAAGAGCTAGCACAAACCGTGTTTGATTTAGAGTTCCAAATACATGTATCCCTATAGGAGAAAACAGAATGAAACCTAAAAATGAAAACGGTTACTGCAAATGAACGGTTTAACCTAGAAGAACAAAATTTGGTGAGCCAAGTGGTTGTGGTGTACTGATCATTAACTGAAAGAATCATCAAGATTGGGTGAAAAAGTGTTTGCTGAGATTTCAGGCAACTCGTAGTTTTTTTGAGGCTTGGCAACCCCTTTCCATGAAAGTGATTTTCGCCAGTCTCTGCTTAGGGCTACATCAACAGCATACAAAGCATAGAGATAGAACTTGAAACTGCTTTATTGTGTCAAGTTTAAAAGAGCTAGCACAAACCGTGTTTGATTTAGAGTTCCAAATACATGTATTCCTATAGGAGAAAACAGAGTGAAACCTAAAAATGAAAACGGTTACTGCAAACGAACGGTTTAACCTAGAATAACGGAATTTGGTGAGCTAAGTGGTTTTGGTGTACTGATCATTACCTGAAAGAATCATCAAGATTGGGTGAGAAAATGTTTGCTGAGATTTCAGGCAACTCGTAGTTTTTTGGAAGCTTGGCAACCCCTTTCCATGAAAGTGATTTTCGCCAGTCTCTGCTTAGGGCTACATCAACAGCAAACAAATCATAGAGATAGAACTGGAAACTGCTTTATTGTGTCAAGTTTCAAAGAGCTAGCACAAACCGTGTTTGATTTAGAGTTCCAAATACATGTATCCCTATAGGAGAAAACAGAGAAACCAAAATGAATGAAAACGGTTACTGCAAACGAACGGTTTAACCTAGAAGATCGAAATTTGGTGAGCCAAGTGGTTTTGGTTTACTGATCATTACCTGAAAGAATCATCAAGATTGGGTGAAAAAATGTTTGCTGAGATTTCAGGCAACTCGTAGTTTTTTGGAAGCTTGGCAACCCCTTTCCATGAAAGTGATTTTCGCCAGTCTCTTCTTAGGGCTACATCAACAGCAAACAAAGCATAGAGATAGAACTGGAAACTGCTTTATTGTGTCAAGTTTCAAGAGCTAGCACAAACCGTGTTTGATTTAGAGTTCCAAATACATGTATCCCTATTGGAGAAAACAGAGTGAAACCTAAAAATGAAAACGGATACTGCAAACGAACGGTTAAACCTAGAAGAACGAAATTTGGTATGCCAAGTTGATTTGGTGTACTGATCATTACCTGAAAGAATCATCAAGATTGGGTGAAAGAATGTTTGCTGAGATTTCAGGCAACTCGTAGTTTTTTGGAACCTTGACAACCCTTTTCCATGACAGTGATTTTCGCCAGTCTCTGCTGAGGGCTACATCAACAGCAAACAAAGCATAGAGATACAACTGGAAACTGTTTATTGTGTCAAGTTTCAAAGAGCTAGCACAAACCGTGTTTGATTTAGAGTTCCAAATACATTTATCCCTATAGGAGAAAACAGAGTGAAACCTAAAAATGAAAACGGTTACTGAAAACGAACGGTTCAACCTAGAAGATCGAAATTTGGTGAGCCAAGTGGTTTTGGTTTACTGATCATTACCTGAAAGAATCATCAAGATTGGGTGAAAAAATGTTTGCTGAGATTTCAGGCAACTCGTAGTTTTTTGGAAGCTTGGCAACCCCTTTCCATGAAAGGGATTTTCGCCAGTCTCTGCTTAGGGCTACCTCAACATCAAAGAAAGCATAGAGAAAGAACTTGAAACTGCTTTATTGTGTCAAGTTTAAAAGAGCTAGCACAAACCGTGTTTGATTTAGAGTTCCAAATACATGTATCCCTATAGGAGAAAACAGAGTGAAACCTAAAAATGAAAACGGTTACTGCAAACGAACGGTTTAACCTAGAAGATCGAAATTTGGTGAGCCAAGTGGTTTTGGTTTACTGATCATTACCTGAAAGAATCATCAAGATTGGGTGAAAAAATGTTTGCTGAAATTTCAGGCAACTCGTAGTTTTTTGGAAGCTTGGCAACCCCTTTCCATGAAAGGGATTTTCGCCAGTCTCTGCTTAGGGCTACCTCAACATCAAAGAAAGCATAGAGAAAGCACTTGAAACTGCTTTATTGTGTCAAGTTTCAAAGAGCTAGCACAAACCGTGTTTGATTTAGAGTTCCAAATACATGTATCCGTATAGGAGAAAACAGAGTGAAACCTAAAAATGAAAACGGTTACTGCAAACGAACGGTTTAACCTAGAAGAACAAAATTTGGTGAGCCAAGTGGTTTTGGTGTACTGATCATTACCTGAAAGAATCATCAAGATTGGGTGAAAAAGTGTTTGCTGAGATTTCAGGCAACTCGTAGTTTTTTGGAAGCTTGGCAACCCCTTTCGATGAAAGTGATTTTCGCCAGTCTCTGCTTAGGGCTACATCAACAGCAAACAAAGCATAGAGATAGAACTTGAAACTGCTTTATTGTGTCAAGTTTCAAAGAGCTAGCACAAACCGTGTTTGATTTAAAGTTCCAAATACATGTATCCCTATAGGAGAAAACAGAGTGAAACCTAAAAATGAAAACGGTTACTGCAAACGAACGGTTTAACCTAGAAGAACAAAATTTGGTGAGCCAAGTGGTTTTGGTGTACTGATCATTACCTGAAAGAATCATCAAGATTGGGTGAAAAAGTGTTTGCTGAGATTTCAGGCAACTCGTAGTTTTTTTGGAAGCTTGGCAACCCCTTTCCATGAAAGTGATTTTCGCCAGTCTCTGCTTAGGGCTACATCAACAGCATACAAAGCATAGAGATAGAACTTGAAACTTCTTTATTGTGTCAAGTTTCAAAGAGCTAGCACAAACCGTGTTTGATTTAGAGTTCCAAATACATGTATCCCTATAGGAGAAAACAGAATGAAACCTAAAAATGAAAACGGTTACTGCAAATGAACGGTTTAACCTAGAAGATCGAAATTTGGTGAGCCAAGTGGTTTTGGTTTACTGATCATTACCTGAAAGAATCATCAAGATTGGGTGAAAAAATGTTTGCTGAGATTTCAGGCAACTCGTAGTTTTTTGGAAGCTTGGCAACCCCTTTCCATGAAAGGGATTTTCGCCAGTCTCTGCTTAGGGCTACCTCAACATCAAAGAAAGCATAGAGATAGAACTTGAACTGCTTTATTGTGTCAAGTTTCAAAGAGCTAGCACAAACCGTGTTTGATTTAGAGTTCCAAATACATTTATCCCTATAGGAGAAAACAGAGTGAAACCTAAAAATGAAAACGGTTACTGCAAACGAACGGTTTAACCTAGAAGATCGAAATTTGGTGAGCCAAGTGGTTTTGGTTTACTGATCATTACCTGAAAGAATCATCAAGATTGGGTGAAAAAATGTTTGCTGAGATTTCAGGCAACTCGTAGTTTTTTGGAAGCTTGGCAACCCCTTTCCATGAAAGGGATTTTCGCCAGTCTCTGCTTAGGGCTACCTCAACATCAAAGAAAGCATAGAGAAAGAACTTGAAACTGCTTTATTGTGTCAAGTTTAAAAGAGCTAGCACAAACCGTGTTTGATTTAGAGTTCCAAATACATGTATCCCTATAGGAGAAAACAGAGTGAAACCTAAAAATGAAAACGGTTACTGCAAACGAACGGTTTAACCTAGAAGATCGAAATTTGGTGAGCCAAGTGGTTTTGGTTTACTGATCATTACCTGAAAGAATCATCAAGATTGGGTGAAAAAATGTTTGCTGAAATTTCAGGCAACTCGTAGTTTTTTGGAAGCTTGGCAACCCCTTTCCATGAAAGGGATTTTCGCCAGTCTCTGCTTAGGGCTACCTCAACATCAAAGAAAGCATCGAGAAAGCACTTGAAACTGCTTTATTGTGTCAAGTTTCAAAGAGCTAGCACAAACCGTGTTTGATTTAGAGTTCCAAATACATGTATCCCTATAGGAGAAAACAGAGTGAAACCTAAAAATGAAAACGGTTACTGCAAACCGAACGGTTTAAACTAGAAGAACAAAATTTGGTGATCCAAGTGGTTTTGGGTGTACTGATTGATCATTACCTGAAAGAATCATCAAGATTGGGTGAAAAAGTGTTTGCTGAGATTTCAGGCAACTCGTAGTTTTTTGGAAGCTTGGCAACCCCTTTCGATGAAAGTGATTTTCGCCAGTCTCTGCTTAGGGCTACATCAACAGCAAACAAAGCATAGAGATAGAACTTGAAACTGCTTTATTGTGTCAAGTTTCAAAGAGCTAGCACAAACCGTGTTTGATTTAAAGTTCCAAATAATTGTATCCCTATAGGAGAAAACAGAGTGAAACCTAAAAATGAAAACGGTTACTGCAATCGAACGGTTTAACCTAGAAGAACAAAATTTGGTGAGCCAAGTGGTTTTGGTGTACTGATCATTACCTGAAAGAATCATCAAGATTGGGTGAAAAAGTGTTTGCTGAGATTTCAGGCAACTCGTAGTTTTTTGGAAGCTTGGCAACCCCTTTCCATGAAAGTGATTTTCGCCAGTCTCTGCTTAGGGCTACATCAACAGCATACAAAGCATAGAGATAGAACTTGAAACTGCTTTATTGTGTCAAGTTTCAAAGAGCTAGCACAAACCGTGTTTGATTTAGAGTTCCAAATACATGTATCCCTATAGGAGAAAACAGAATGAAACCTAAAAATGAAAACGGTTACTGCAAATGAACGGTTTAAACTAGAAGAACAAAATTTGGTGAGCCAAGTGGTTTTGGTGTACTGATCATTACCTGAAAGAATCATCAAGATTGGGTGAAAAAGTGTTTGCTGAGATTTCAGGCAACTCGTAGTTTTTTGGAAGCTTGGCAACCCCTTTCCATGAAAGTGATTTTCGCCAGTCTCTGCTTAGGGCTACATCAACAGCAAACAAAGCATAGAGATAGAACTTGAAACTGCTTTATTGTGTCAAGTTTAAAAGAGCTAGCACAAACCGTGTATTATTTAGAGTTCCAAATACATGTATCCCTATAGGAGAAAACAGAGTGAAACCTAAAAATGAAAACGGTTACTGCAAACGAACGGTTTAACCTAGAAGAACGAAATTTGGTGAGCCAAGTGGTTTTGGTGTACTGATCATTACCTGAAAGAATCATCAAGATTGGGTGAGAAAATGTTTGCTGAGATTTCAGGCAACTCGTAGTTTTTTGGAAGCTTGGCAACCCCTTCCATGAAAGTGATTTTCGCCAGTCTCTGCTTAGGGCTACATCAACAGCAAACAAAGCATAGAGATAGAACGTGAAACTGCTTTATTGTGTCAAATTTCAAATAGCTAGCATGAACCGTGTTTGATTTAGAGTTCCAAATACATGTAGCCCTATAGGAGAAAACAGTGTGAAACCTAAAAATGAAAACGGTTACTGCAAAAGAACGGTTTAACCTAGAAGAACGAAATTCGGTGAGCCAAGTAGTTTTGGTGTACTGATCATTACCTGAAAGAATCATCAAGATTGGGTGAAAAATGTTTGCTGAGATTTCAGGCAACTCGTAGTTTTTTGGAAGCTTGGCAACGCCTTTCCCTGTAAGTGATTTTCGCCAGTCTCTGCTTAGGGATACATCAACAGCAAACAAACCATAGACAGAGAACTGGAAACTGCTTTATTGTTTCAAGTTTCAAAGAGCTAGCACAAACCGTGTTTGATTTAGAGTTCCAAATACATGTATCCCTATAGGAGAAAACAAAGGGAAACCTAAAAATGAAAACGGTTACTGCAAACGAACGGTTTAACCTATAAGAACAAAATTTGGTGAGCCAAGTGGTTTTGGTGTACTGATCATTACCTGAAAGAATCATCAAGGATTGGGTGAGAAAATGTTTGCT
>NW_027525950.1:0-12394 GCF_052094955.1 Ictidomys tridecemlineatus
AAGTTTCAAAGAGCTAGCACAAACCGTGTTTGATTTAGAGTTCCAAATACATGTATCCCTATAGGAGAATACAGAGTGAAACCTCAAAATGAAACCGGTTACTGCCAACTAACGGTTTCACCTAGAAGAACGAAATTTGGCGAGCCAAGTGGGATTGGTGTACTGATCATTACCTGAAAGTTTCATCAAGATTGGGTGAAAAAGTGTGTGCTGAGATTTCAGGCAACTCGTAGTTTTTTGGAAGCTTGGCAGGCCCTTTCCATGAAAGTGATTCTCGCCAGTCTCTGCTTAGGACTACATCAACAGCAACAAACCATAGAGATAGAACTTGAAACTGCTTTATGGTGTCAAGTTTCAAAGAGCTAGCACAAACCGTGTTTGATTTAGAGTTCCAAATACATGCATCCCTATAGGAAAAAAACAGAGTGAAACCTCAAAATGAAACCGGTTACTGCCAACGAACTGTTTCACCTAGAAGAACGAGATTTGGCGAGCCAAGTGGGATTGGTGTACTGATCATTACCTGAAAGTTTCATCAAGATTGGGTGAAAAAGTGTGTGCTGAGATTTCAGGCAACTCGTAGTTTTTTGGAAGCTTGGCAGGCCCTTTCCATGAAAGTGATTCTCGCCAGTCTCTGCTTAGGGCTACATCAACAGCAAACAAACCATAGAGAGAGAACTTGAAACTGCTTTATGGTGTCAAGTTTCAAAAGCTAGCACAAACCGTGTTTGATTTAGAGTTCCAAATACATGCATCCCTATAGGAGAAAACAGAGTGAAACCTCAAAATGAAACCGGTTACTGCCAACGAACGGTTTCACCTAGATGAATGAGATTTGGCGAGCCAAGTGGGATTGGTGTACTGATCATTACCTGAAAGTTTCATCAAGATTGGGTGAAAAAGTGTGTGCTGAGATTTCAGGCAACTCGTAGTTTTTTGGAAGCTTGGCAGGCCCTTTCCATGAAAGTGATTCTCGCCAGTCTCTGCTTAGGGCTACATCAACAGCAAACAAACCATAGAGATAGAACTTGAAACTGCTTTATTGTGTCAAGTTTCAAAGAGCTAGCACAAACCGTGTTTGATTTAGAGTTCCAAATACATGTATCCCTATAGGAGAAAACAGAGTGAAACCTCAAAATGAAACCGGTTACTGCCAACGAAGGGTTTCACCTAGAAGAACGAGATTTGGCGAGCCAAGTGGGATTGGTGTACTGATCATTACCTGAAAGTTTCATCAAGATTGGGTGAAAAAGTGTGTGCTGAGATTTCAGGCAACTCGTAGTTTTTTGGAAGCTTGGCAGGCCCTTTCCATGAAAGTGATTCTCGCCAGTCTCTGCTTAGGGCTACATCAACAGCAAACAAACCAAAGAGAGAGAACTTGAAACTGCTTTATGTTGTCAAGTTTCAAAGAGCTAGCACAAACCGTGTTTGATTTAGAGTTCCAAATACATGCATCCCTATAGGAGAAAACAGAGTGAAACCTCAAAATGAAACCGGTTACTGCCAACGAACGGTTTCACCTAGAAGAACGAGATTTGGCGAGCCAAGTGGGATTGGTGTAGTGACCAATCATTGAAAGTTTCATCAAGATTGGGTGAAAAAGTGTGTGCTGAGATTTCAGGCAACTCGTAGTTTTTTGGAAGCTTGGCAGGCCCTTTCCATGAAAGTGATTCTCGCCAGTCTCTGCTTAGGGCTACATCAACAGCAAACAAACCATAGAGATAGAACTTGAAACTGCTTTATTGTGTCAAGTTTCAAAGAGCTAGCACAAACCGTGTTTGATTTAGAGTTCCAAATACATGCATCCCTATAGGAGAAAACAGAGTGAAACCTCAAAATGAAACCGGTTACTGCCAACAAACGGTTTCACCTAGAAGAACGAGATTTGGCGAGCCAAGTGGGATTGGTGTACTGATCATTACGTGAAAGTTTCATCAAGATTGGGTGAAAAAGTGTGTGCTGAGATTTCAGGCAACTCGTAGTTTTTTGGAAGCTTGGCAGGCCCTTTCCATGAAAGTGATTCTCGCCAGTCTCTGCTTAGGGCTACATCAACAGCAAACAAACCATAGAGAGAGAACTTGAAACTGCTTTATGTTGTCAAGTTTCAAAGAGCTAGCACAAACCGTGTTTGATTTAGAGTTCCAAATACATGTATCCCTATAGGAGAAAACAGAGTGAAACCTGAAAATGAAACCGGTTACTGCCAACGAACGGTTTCACCTAGAAGAACGAGATTTGGCGAGCCAAGGGGGATTGGTGTACTGATCATTACCTGAAAGTTTCATCAAGATTGGGTGAAAAAGCGTGTGCTGAGATTTCAGGCAACTCGTAGTTTTTTGGAAGCTTGGCAGGCCCTTTCCATGAAAGTGATTCTCGCCAGTCTCTGCTTAGGGCTACATCAACAGCAAACAAACCATAGAGATAGAACTTGAAACTGCTTTATGGTGTCAAGTTTCAAAGAGCTAGCACAAACCGTGTTTGATTTAGAGTTCCAAATACATGTATCCCTATAGGAGAAAACAGAGTGAAACCTCAAAATGAAACCAGTTTCTGCCACCGAACGGTTTCACCTAGAAGAACGAGATTTCGCGAGCCAAGTGGGATTGGTGTACTGATCATTACGTGAAAGTTTCATCAAGATTGGGTGAAAAAGTGTGTGCTGAGATTTCAGGCAACTCGTAGTTTTTTGGAAGCTTGGCAGGCCCTTTCCATGAAAGTGATTCTCGCCAGTCTCTGCTTAGGGCTACATAAACAGCAAACAAACCATAGAGATAGAACTTGAAACTGCTTTATTGTGTCAAGTTTCAAAGAGCTAGCACAAACCGTGTTTGATTTAGAGTTCCAAATACATGTATCCCTATAGGAGAAAACAGAGTGAAACCTCAAAATGAAACCGGTTACTGCCAACGAACGGTTTCACCTAGAAGAACGAAATTTGGCGAGCCAAGTGGGATTGGTGTACTGATCATTACCTGAAAGTTTCATCAAGATTGGGTGAAAAAGTGTGTGCTGAGATTTCAGGCAACTCGTAGTTTTTTGGAAGCTTGGCAGGCCCTTTCCATGAAAGTGATTCTCGCCAGTCTCTGCTTAGGGCTACATCAACAGCAAACAAACCATAGAGATAGAACTTGAAACTGCTTTATTGTGTCAAGTTTCAAAGAGCTAGCACAAACCGTGTTTGATTTAGAGTTCCAAATACATGTATCCCTATAGGAGAAAACAGAGTGAAACCTCAAAATGAAACCGGTTACTGCCAACGAACGGTTTCACCTAGAAGAACAAGATTTGGCGAGCCAAGTGGGATTGGTGTACTGATCATTACCTGAAAGTTTCATCAAGATTGGGTGAAAAAGTGTGTGCTGATATTTCAGGCAACTCGTAGTTTTTTGGAAGCTTGGCAGGCCCTTTCCATGAAAGTGATTCTCGCAAGTCTCTGCTTAGGGCTACATAAACAGCAAACAAACCATAGAGATAGAACTTGATACTGCTTTATTGTGTCAAGTTTCAAAGAGCTAGCACAAACCGTGTTTGAGTTAGAGTTCCAAATACATGTATCCCTATAGGAGAAAACAGAGTGAAACCTCAAAATGAAACCGGTTACTGCCAACGAACTGTTTCACCTAGAAGAACGAAATTTGGCGAGCCAAGTGCGATTGGTGTACTGATCATTACCTGAAAGTTTCATCAAGATTGGGTGAAAAAGTGTGTGCTGAGATTTCAGGCAACTCGTAGTTTTTTGGAAGCTTGGCAGGCTCTTTCCATGAAAGTGATTCTCGCCAGTCTCTGCTTAGGGCTACATCAACAGCAAACAAACCATAGAGATTGAACTTGAAACTGCTTTATGGTGTCAAGTTTCAAAGAGCTAGCACAAACCGTGTTTGATTTAGAGTTCCAAATACATGCATCCCTATAGGAGAAAACAGAGTGAAACCTCAAAATGAAACCGGTTACTGCCAACGAACGGTTTCACCTAGAAGAACGAGATTTGGCGAGCCAAGTGGGATTGGTGTACTGATCATTACCTGAAAGTTTCATCAAGATTGGGTGAAAAAGTGTGTGCTGAGATTTCAGGCAACTCGTAGTTTTTTGGAAGCTTGGCAGGCCCTTTCCATGAAAGTGATTCTCGCCAGTCTCTGCTTAGGGCTACATCAACAGCAAACAAACCATAGAGAGAGAACTTGAAACTGCTTTATGGTGTCAAGTTTCAAAGAGCTAGCACAAACCGTGTTTGATTTAGAGTTCCAAATACATGTATCCCTATAGGAGAAAACAGAGTGAAAACTTAAAATGAAACCGGTTACTGCCAACGAACGGTTTCACCTAGAAGAACGAAATTTGGCGAGCCAAGTGGGATTGGTGTACTGATCATTACCTGAAAGTTTCATCAAGATTGGGTGAAAAAGTGTGTGCTGAGATTTCAGGCAACTCGTAGTTTTTTGGAAGCTTGGCAGGCCCTTTCCATGAAAGTGATTCTCGCCAGTCTCTGCTTAGGGCTACATCAACAGCAAACAAACCATAGAGAGAGAACTTGAAACTCCTTTATGGTGTCAAGTTTCAAAGAGCTAGCACAAACCGTGTTTGATTTAGAGTTCCAAATACATGCATCCCTATAGGAGAAAACAGAGTGAAACCTCAAAATGAAACCGGTTACTGCCAACGAACTGTTTCACCTAGAAGAACGAGATTTGGCGAGCCAAGTGGGATTGGTGTACTGATCATTACCTGAAAGTTTCATCAAGATTGGGTGAAAAAGTGTGTGCTGAGATTTCAGGCAACTCGTAGTTTTTTGGAAGCTTGGCAGGCCCTTTCCATGAAAGTGATTCTCGCCAGTCTCTGCTTAGGGCTACATCAACAGCAAACAAACCATAGAGAGAGAACTTGAAACTGCTTTATGGTGTCAAGTTTCAAAAGCTAGCACAAACCGTGTTTGATTTAGAGTTCCAAATACATGCATCCCTATAGGAGAAAACAGAGTGAAACCTCAAAATGAAACCGGTTACTGCCAACGAACGGTTTCACCTAGATGAATGAGATTTGGCGAGCCAAGTGGGATTGGTGTACTGATCATTACCTGAAAGTTTCATCAAGATTGGGTGAAAAAGTGTGTGCTGAGATTTCAGGCAACTCGTAGTTTTTTGGAAGCTTGGCAGGCCCTTTCCATGAAAGTGATTCTCGCCAGTCTCTGCTTAGGGCTACATCAACAGCAAACAAACCATAGAGATAGAACTTGAAACTGCTTTATTGTGTCAAGTTTCAAAGAGCTAGCACAAACCGTGTTTGATTTAGAGTTCCAAATACATGTATCCCTATAGGAGAAAACAGAGTGAAACCTCAAAATGAAACCGGTTACTGCCAACGAAGGGTTTCACCTAGAAGAACGAGATTTGGCGAGCCAAGTGGGATTGGTGTACTGATCATTACCTGAAAGTTTCATCAAGATTGGGTGAAAAAGTGTGTGCTGAGATTTCAGGCAACTCGTAGTTTTTTGGAAGCTTGGCAGGCCCTTTCCATGAAAGTGATTCTCGCAAGTCTCTGCTTAGGGCTACATCAACAGCAAACAAACCGTAGAGATAGAACTTGAAACAGCTTTATGGTGTCAAGTTTCAAAGAGCTAGCACAAACCCTGTTTGATTTAGAGTTCCAAATACATGTATCCCTATAGGAGAAAACAGAGTGAAACCTCAAAATGAAACCGGTTACTGCCAACGAACGGTTTCACCTAGAAGAACGAGATTTGGTGAGCCAAGTGGGATTGGTGTACTGATCATTACCTGAAAGTTTCATCAAGATTGGGTGAAAAAGTGTGTGCTGAGATTTCAGGCAACTCGTAGTTTTTTGGAAGCTTGGCAGGCCCTTTCCATGAAAGTGATTCTCGCCAGTCTCTGCTTAGGGCTAAATCAACAGCAAACAAACCATAGAGATAGAACTTGAAACTGCTTTATGGTGTCAAGTTTCAAAGAGCTAGCACAAACCCTGTTTGATTTAGAGTTCCAAATACATGTATCCCTATAGAGGAAACAGAGTGAAACCTCAAAATGAAACCGGTTACTGCCAACGAACGGTTTCACCTAGAAGAACGAGATTTGGCGAGCCAAGTGGGATTGGTGTACTGATCATTACCTGAAAGTTTCATCAAGATTGGGTGAAAAAGTGTGTGCTGAGATTTCAGGCAACTCGTAGTTTTTTGGAAGCTTGGCAGGCCCTTTCCATGAAAGTGATTCTCGCAAGTCTCTGCTTAGGGCTACATCAACAGCAAACAAACCATAGAGATAGAACTTGAAACTGCTTTATGGTGTCAAGTTTCAAAGACCTAGCACAAACCCTGTTTGATTTAGAGTTCCAAATACATGTATCCCTATAGGAGAAAACAGAGTGAAACCTCAAAATGAAACCGGTTACTGCCAACGAACGGTTTCACCTAGAAGAACGAGATTTGGCGAGCCAAGTGGGATTGGTGTACTGATCATTACCTGAAAGTTTCATCAAGATTGGGTGAAAAAGTGTGTGCTGAGATTTCAGGCAACTCGTAGTTTTTTGGAAGCTTGGCAGGCCCTTTCCATGAAAGTGATTCTCGCCAGTCTCTGCTTAGGGCTACATCAACAGCAAACAAACCATAGAGATAGAACTTGAAACTGCTTTATGGTGTCAAGTTTCAAAGAGCTAGCATAAACTGTGTTTGATTTAGAGTTCCAAATACATGTATCCCTATAGGAAAAAACAGAGTGAAACCTCAAAATTAAAGCGGTTACTGCCAACGAACGGTTTTACCTAGAAGAACGAGATTTGGCGAGCCAAGTGGGATTGGTGTACTGATCATTACCTGAAAGTTTCATCAACATTGGGTGAAAAAGTGTGTGCTGAGATTTCAGGCAACTCGTAGTTTTTTGGAAGCTTGGCAGGCCCTTTCTATGAAAGTGATTCTCGCCAGTCTCTGCTTAGGGCTACATCAACAGCAAACAAACCATAGAGAGAGAACTTGAAACTGCTTTATGGTGTCAAGTTTCAAAGAGCTAGCACAAACCGTGTTTGATTTAGAGTTCCAAATACATGCATCCTTATAGGAGAAAATAGAGTGAAACCTCAAAATGAAACCGGTTACTCCCAAAGAACGGTTTCACCTAGAAGAACGAAATTTGGCGAGCCAAGTGGGATTGGTGTACTGATCATTACCTGAAAGTTTCATCAAGATTGGGTGAAAAAGTGTGTGCTGAGATTTCAGGCAACTCGTAGTTTTTTGGAAGCTTGGCAGGCCCTTTCCATGAAAGTGATTCTCGCCAGTCTCTGCTTAGGGCTACATCAACAGCAAACAAACCATAGAGATAGAACTTGAAACTGCTTTATTGTGTCAAGTTTCAAAGAGCTAGCACAAACCGTGTTTGATTTAGAGTTCCAAATACATGTATCCCTATAGGAGAAAACAGATTGAAAACTCAAAATGAAACCGGTTACTGCCAACGAACAGTTTCACCTAGAAGAACGAAATTTGGCGAGCCAAGTGGGATTGGTGTACTGATCATTACCTGAAAGTTTCATCAAGATTGGGTGAAAAAGTGTGTGCTGAGATTTCAGGAAACTCGCAGTTTTTTGGAAGCTTGGCAGGCCCTTTCCATGAAAGTGATTCTCGCCAGTCTCTGCTTAGGGCTACATCAACAGCAAACAAACCATAGAGATACAACTTGAAACTGCTTTATGGTGTCAAGTTTCAAAGAGCTAGCACAAACCGTGTTTGATTTAGAGTTCCAAATACATGTATCCCTATAGGAGAAAACAGAGTGAAACCTCAAAATGAAACCGGTTACTGCCAACGAACGGTTTCACCTAGAAGAACGAAATTTGGCGAGCCAAGTGGGATTGGTGTACTGATCATTACCTGAAAGTTTCATCAAGATTGGGTGAAAAAGTGTGTGCTGAGATTTCAGGCACCTGAAAGTTTCATCAAGATTGGGTGAAAAAGTGTGTGCTGAGATTTCAGTCAACTCGTAGTTTTTTGGAAGCTTGGCAGGTTCTTTCCATGAAAGTGATTCTCCTCAGTCTCTGCTTAGGGCTACATCAACAGCAAACAAACCATAGAGATAGAACTTGAAACTGCTTTATGGTGTCAAGTTTCAAAGAGCTAGCACAAACCGTGTTTGATTTAGAGTTCCAAATACATGTATCCCTATAGGAGAAAACAGAGTGAAACCTCAAAATGAAACCGGTTACTGCCAACGAACGGTTTCACCTAGAAGAACGAAATTTGGCGAGCCAAGTGGGAGTGGTGTACTGATCATTACCTGAAAGTTTCATCAAGATTGGGTGAAAAAGTGTGTGCTGAGATTTCAGGCAACTCGTAGTTTTTTGGAAGCTTGGCAGGCCCTTTCCATGAAAGTG
Source organism: Ictidomys tridecemlineatus (assembly GCF_052094955.1). Lineage (NCBI taxonomy): Eukaryota > Metazoa > Chordata > Mammalia > Rodentia > Sciuridae > Ictidomys > Ictidomys tridecemlineatus. The sequence continues at coordinate 8,371 of NW_027525950.1, forward strand.
ATTCTCGCCAGTCTCTGCTTAGGGCTACATCAACAGCAAACAAACCATAGAGATAGAACTTGAAACTGCTTTATGGTGTCAAGTTTCAAAGAGCTAGCACAAACCGTGTTTGATTTAGAGTTCCAAATACATGTATCCCTATAGGAGAAAACGAGTGAAACCTCAAAATGAAACCGGTTACTGCCAACGAACGGTTTCACCTAGAAGAACGAAATTTGGCGAGCCAAGTGGGAGTGGTGTACTGATCATTACCTGAAAGTTTCATCAAGATTGGGTGAAAAAGTGTGTGCTGAGATTTCAGGCAACTCGTAGTTTTTTGGAAGCTTGGCAGGCCCTTTCCATGAAAGTGATTCTCGCCAGTCTCTGCTTAGGGCTACATCAACAGCAAACAAACCATAGAGATAGAACTTGAAACTGCTTTATGGTGTCAAGTTTCAAAGAGCTAGCACTAACCGTGTTTGATTTAGAGTTCCAAATACATGTATCCCTATAGGAGAAAACAGAGTGAAACCTCAAAATGAAACCGGTTACTGCCAACGAACGGTTTCACCTAGAAGAACGAGATTTGGCGAGCCAAGTGGGATTGGTGTACTGACCATTCATTGAAAGTTTCATCAAGATTGGGTGAAAAAGTGTGTGCTGAGATTTCAGGCAACTCGTAGTTTTTTGGAAGCTTGGAAGGCCCTTTCCATGAAAGTGATTCTCGCCAGTCTCTGCTTAGGGCTACATCAACAGCAAACAAACCATAGAGATAGAACTTGAAACTGCTTTATTGTTTCAAGTTTCAATGAGCTAGCACAAACCGTGTTTGATTTAGAGTTCCAAATACATGAATCCCTATAGGAGAAAACAGAGTGAAACCTCAAAATGAAACCGGTTACTGCCAACGAACGGTTTCACCTAGAAGAACGAAATTTGGCGAGCCAAGTGGGATTGGTGTACTGATCATTACCTGAAAGTTTCATCAAGATTGGGTGAAAAAGTGTGTGCTGAGATTTCAGGCAACTCGTAGATTTTGGAAGCTTGGCAGGCCCTTTCCATGAAAGTGATTCTCGCCAGTCTCTGCTTAGGGCTACATCAACAGCAAACAAACCATAGAGATAGAACTTGAAACTGCTTTATAGTGTCAAGTTTCAATGAGCTAGCACAAACCGTGTTTGATTTAGAGTTCCAAATACATGTATCCCTATAGGAGAAAACAGAGTGAAACCTCAAAATGAAACCGGTTACTGCCAACGAACGGTTTAACCTAGAAGAGCGAAATTTGGCGAGCCAAGTGGGATTGGTGTACTGATCATTACCTGAGAGTTTCATCAAGATTGGGTGAAAAAGTGTGTGCTGAGATTTCAGGCAACTCGTAGTTTTTTGGAAGCTTGGCAGGCCCTTTCCATGAAAGTGATTCTCGCCAGTCTCTGCTTAGGGCTACATCAACAGCAAACAAACCATAAAGATAGAACTTGAAACTGCTTTATGGTGTCAAGTTTCAAAGAGCTAGCACAAACCGTGTTTGATTTAGAGTTCCAAATACATGTATACCTATAGGAGAAAACAGAGTGAAACCTCAAAATGAAACCGGTTACTGCCAACGAACGGTTTCACCTAGAAGAACGAAATTTGGCGAGCCAAGTGGGATTGGTGTACTGATCATTACCTGAAAGTTTCATCAAGATTGGGTGAAAAGTGTGTGCTGAGATTTCAGGCAAATCATAGTTTTTTGGAATCTTGGCAGGCCCTTTCCATGAAAGTGATTCTCGCCAGTCTCTGCTTAGGGCTACATCAACAGCAAACAAACCATAGAGATAGAACTTGAAACTGCTTTATGGTGTCAAGTTTCAAAGAGCTAGCACAAACCGTGTTTGATTTAGAGTTCCAAATACATGTATCCCTATAGGAGAAAACCGAGTGAAACCTCAAAATGAAACCGGTTACTGCCAACGAACGGTATTACCTAGAAGAACGAAATTTGGCGAGCCAAGTGGGATTGGTGTACTGATCATTACCTGAAAGTTTCATCAAGATTGGGTGAAAAAGTGTGTGCTGAGATTTCAGGTTCCTGAAAGTTTCATCAAGATTGGGTGAAAAAGTGTGTGCTGCGATTTCAGGCAACTCGTAGTTTTTTTTGAAGCTTGGCAGGCCCTTTTCCATGAAAGTGATTCTCGCCAGTCTCTGCTTAGGGCTACATCAACAGCAAACAAACCATAGAGATAGAACTTGAAACTGCTTTATGGTGTCAAGTTTCAAAGAGCTAGCACAACCGTGTTTGATTTAGAGTTCCAAATACATGTATCCCTATAGGAGAAAACAGAGTGAAACCTCAAAATGAAACCGGTTACTGCCAACGAACGGTTTCACCTAGAAGAACGAGATTTGGCGAGCCAAGTGGGATTGGTGTACTGATCATTACCTGAAAGTTTCATCAAGATTGGGTGAAAAAGTGTGTGCTGAGATTTCAGGCAACTCGTAGTTTTTTGGAAGCTTGGCAGGCCCTTTCCATGAAAGTGATTCTCGCCAGTCTCTGCTTAGGGCTACATCAACAGCAAACAAACCATAGAGATAGAACTTGAAACTGCTTTATTGTGTCAAGTTTCAAAGAGCTAGCACAAACCGTGTTTGATTTAGAGTTCCAAATACATGTATCCCTATAGGAGAAAACAGAGTGAAACCTCAAAATGAAACCGGTTACTGCCAACGAACGGTTTCACCTAGAAGAACGAAATTTGGCGAGCCAAGTGGGATTGGTGTACTGATCATTACCTGAAAGTTTCATCAAGATTGGGTGAAAAAGTGTGTGCTGAGATTTCAGGAAACTCGTAGTTTTTTGGAAGCATGGCAGGACCTTTCCATGAAAGTGATTCTCGCCAGTCTCTGCTTAGGGCTACATCAACAGCAAACAAACCATAGAGATAGAACTTGAAACTGCTTTATTGTGTCATGTTTCAAAGAGCTAGCACAAACCGTGTTTGATTTAGAGTTCCAAATACATGTATCCCTATAGGAGAAAACAGAGTGAAACCTCAAAATGAAACCGGTTACTGCCAACGAACGGTTTCACCTAGAAGAACGAGATTTGGCGAGCCAAGTGGGATTGGTGTACTGATCATTACCTGAAAGTTTCATCAAGATTGGGTGAAAAAGTGTGTGCTGAGATTTCAGGCAACTCGTAGTTTTTGGAAGCTCGGCAGGCCCTTTCCATGAAAGTGATTCTCGCCAGTCTCTGCTTAGGGCTACATCAACAGCAAACAAACCATAAAGATAGAACTTGAAACCTGCTTTATGGTGTCAAGTTTCAAAGAGCTAGCACAAACCGTGTTTGATTTAGAGTTCCAAATACATATATCCCTATAGGAGAAAACAGAGTGAAACCTCAAAATGAAACCGGTTACTGCCAACGAACGGTTTCACCTAGAAGAACGAAATTTGGTGAGTCAAGTGGGATTGGTGTACTGATCATTACCTGAAAGTTTCATCAAGATTGGGTGAAAAAGTGTGTGCTGAGATTTCAGGCAACTCGTAGTTTTTTGGAAGCTTGGCAGGCCCTTTCCATGAAAGTGATTCTCGCCAGTCTCTGCTTAGGGCTACATCAACAGCAAACAAACCATAAAGATAGAACTTGAAACTGCTTTATGGTGTCAAGTTTCAAAGAGCTAGCACAAACCGTGTTTGATTTAGAGTTCCAAATACATGTATCCCTATAGGAGAAAACAGAGTGAAACCTCAAAATGAAACCGGTTACTGCCAACGAACGGTTTCACCTAGAAGAACGAAATTTGGCGAGCCAAGTGGGATTGGTGTACTGATCATTACCTGAAAGTTTCATCAAGATTGGGTGAAAAAGTGTGTGCTGAGATTTCAGGCAACTCATAGTTTTTTGGAATCTTGGCAGGCCCTTTCCATGAAAGTGATTCTCGCCAGTCTCTGCTTAGGGCTACATCAACAGCAAACAAACCATAGAGATAGAACTTGAAACTGCTTTATGGTGTCAAGTTTCAAAGAGCTAGCACAAACCGTGTTTGATTTAGAGTTC
>NW_027525951.1:0-12388 GCF_052094955.1 Ictidomys tridecemlineatus
CCGACAAATGATAAATTCTTAGGTATTTTTTTTCTTTTGTATTATAAAATTTACCTCACCAAACATTACATTTCCTGAAAAAAAATGATTGATACAATTACTGATTTTATATCATGTTACCCATGCTAATCCGTGATCCATTGTTTTGAACTAAAATTTCTGTTTCTTTTTCAATTTTAATGAAAAATATTATAGTAAAACAGTAGGCTCTTGGTCCAGATAGATGTGTATTGAAATCCATCTGTTGTTTACTAGATGTTGTTTGTAAAAAAGTCAGCTCATCTCTATTCCTCAGTTTGTTCCTCGCTTAGGATATTAATGATGTCTATTTTACAACTGCTGAAAAAAAGTTTTGAGATAATATAAGCTATGTGTCTGGCACATTACATTTACTCAATGCCTTTTATCAAGTTAGAAAATTTCTATCCATTTTTTACTAGTATATATTTTTTTTGTTGTATGTGTGCTGGGTTTCAGAGCCTTATGCATACTAAGCATGCACTCTACCACTGGACTTTGCCCCTAGTTTCCTTTAGTTATACTTTTTATCATAAATAGATATTGAATTCTCTTATTTTCCCTGTATCTACTGAAATGATACATATTTTTTCTTATTTAGACTGTTACTATAGAAATTAGGTTGATTGAATTTTTGAATATTGAACCAGCCTTGCATTCTGGGATTGATCTCAATTGACTGTAATGTTATTCTTATTCTATAAGGCTGAGTTCAGTTTGTTAATATTGTTCCCTGCTTGCTTTTGTGTATTCTATTTTCTCTGTTCTCCAGAGATAATCTATTTCTTGAAGAATTCTCAGCTGTATTCTACTGTTATTTTAAGTCAATGCATGTTAGTGGACTAGTGGGAAACAGAGAAGGGATTTCTGATGTTTCCATGAAGCCCTGCCTTAGGTACTGTAAACTCAGTCACAGGGATATGGCCTTCACAGTGACCCACTTTCTAGCAATATGGCTGAGCCTAGTTCTTATTCCTCCCGATGTTAGACATTTCGGCCTGTTCCTTTCCATAGCTGCAAAGGTTTTCTGTTGAGTGTCCTAATGTAACAGTTTCTGTTACTCTTGCCCCTGAAGATTACAGCTTTTGTTCTATGCAAAAAATCAGGAAATGGGTCTGGGAGGAGTTTTGGCTGCTGTTGCTGCTCTTCGTCCCTCCACCTATTCAAGAAATGATACCGTTAAAGACACTTTCTCAGAATACTTCCCTATCTTCCTGGGAGCATTTGGTGAAATAAATGGAGAAAAAGAAAAAAATACAAACATCTTATTTCTATAGCCCTCTGGGTCTTTATGCTCTTAAACCAGTCTATACTTAGTCTTTAGAAATCCATTAACCATTTTTTACTTGAGTTTTTTTTTTATAAATAAACTCCTATGTATCTAGTGTGTTCTTCCATAGTTAAAAAATTGCCTGGATTATTTTGGTTGCTTATCTCTCCCTAGACTTTGGTTAGTTGTTTGCCTTATAATCTTCATCCCTAATAAAGTCAAGGAAAGTCATTAATTTGCATTTTCTTCTGCTCTTTTTGGTTATTATAATGATGAAAACAACATGCTTTCTAGCTATTTCGATAGATACTCAAGGTGCAATTTGAATTCTATACACTTACTTTTCAAAAATATTTAGTAATTTCTAATTTAGTTAAATATGTAGTTATTCTATTCAAAACAATCCCATTCCTAGCGTATTTATAAGGAAATTAATGTACAGTTCACAAAAATTCTTGTGTAAAAATTCATAATAACTCAAACAAATATTATGCCTTCAGCCGAAGGACAGAAGACAAATCACGGTTTATCATGCAGTGAAATAATTCAGCTATTTTAGAAACACAAATACTGGAACATTAATAACATTGACAAATCTAAAAAAAATTATCTGGGGGAAAGAAGCCAGATACAAAATATATACTTTATGTTTCCTCTAAATAAAGTTCAAAAATTAGCAAAACAGCTCTAATGGTCAAGTAATAATGGTGGTCTTTTTTTTTTTTATTTGAGCTCAGGGGTGATATCAGTTGAAGCATGAAGGAATTTTCTAAAGTGATGGAAATGTTTTATATTCTGATTTTTGGTAGTTCATATATATGTAAAATATTATAAATAATTTAATATATATTATTAAAATATTATAAACCTGTACACTTTAGATCTGTGCATTCTTTGAGTACAAATTATAGTTCAATTTTTAAAAATAGCTTTATTTTAAAAATAAGTAATTAATGGGGAAGAGGGGTACCTGCCTGTAATCCCAGGTACTTGGGAGACTAAGGCAGGAGGATCATAAATTTGAAACTCTGCAAGGCCCCCCACCCCAAATAATTGAAAGGGCTGGGGATATAGCTTCATGGTAGAGTGCCACTGGGTTAAATCCCCAGTACTGCAGTAAGTAAGTAAGTAAGTAAGTAAGTAAGTAAGTAAGTAAATTGATAAATAGAAGTGAAAGCATTTTTTAAGATGATTTTTAACTCAGGATTGGTTAGAACCACATCTAAATATTTTTATAGGTCTCTAAGAGGTTAAGTATTTTCTCCCATTTTTTGCATTTCTCTACTTCTTTTTTACCACAGTGATAGTCCAGGACATATAACATTTTACAAGTGACATCAGTTGTTTCCTGATCACGATCTGTTTGAAGCAGTGAATGTGATTGGTGGGTGCATTCGGTCTGTATCACAGATACAAAGCCTTGCTCACCATGATAGATGGGCGTGTGCATGTGTGTGTGCATGTGTGTGTGTGTGTGTGTGTGTGTGTGTGTGTGTTTGTGTGTGTGTTATTGGTTGTGAGATTGGTCTTGACTGAGAACACTGTCTTATAGTTAGTCGGATGGCAAGTTGGCATCTCAGGCAACATTGATGGCAGAAATCTCAAAGAATATAGCAGGAATCTGCCATCAAAGGCTCAGCAAGCTCAGAACACTTGGTTATCCTAATTGCTATAAATGGAAAGACCCTCACTATTGAGCTCCTCTGAGAGCTGCATCACACTTTTGCGGGAGGAGGGAGCCCATTTCCATAGAGATGTACCCTGTTTCTATGGAGACTCCAGCTAGGCATCAAGGGGCTGGTGGGATAGTACTAGTGGATGCTGCCAAGCCCTGGGTAATTCTGAGGAGCCTGCTACTTCAGGGGAGGTGGCAGGGTATCAGCCTATGGGGCCGGGACTAGGCTCTGTGAAGTTGTTTCAGGCCTGATTTCTAAGCAAGGTACTTGGCAATAGGAACCTCGGAAAACGTCCCACCCCCCACCATGCCATGGGTGAGAGAGCCCAGGTGTGTCTCTGGAAGCCAGGCTTGAGTATAAGCATGGACATCAATGATTGCAGAGTATCAACTATAGGGGACCATAAGTCTCTTTCATGTGAGTGCAGATTGAAAACAGGGACATCTGGAGGGAGATAGACTGGGTTTCAGAAAATCATCAGATCTATAGGTCTAGAACACGCAGATAGACCCACACATGGAATTGTGCGTGTGAGTCCAAGGAGCAGGGGTCAATTACTGTGAAACCTGGTTCCCCAGTTTTTAGACACACCTGTTTAGTTCAAAAGAGTGATCTGAGTTCTAAACCAAGATCAAAATGAAGTGGTCTGTATCTGAAGACGTGTTGTGTTGAAGGTGGGAGAAAATCTCTGAAGCCCTCATGAAGAAGGATATGGAGAACTTTAAAGTCCTAGTTGAAGAGGACACGGTAAAGACAACAAATAAGTTTGGGAAGGCTGGCTAGCTGGTGGGATCACTCAGGAAAACAGGAATATGTGAGGAATAGCAGATGTAGAGGAGGCTTTGGTGGATTTTATTTGAGTAATGTTGAATGTGAGTTATCTGTGGGATAATCACGTGGAAATGCCCTTCACAGACAGCCTAGAACTGCAGGTGTGGATTTGGGAGTCATTGTCTTGAAGGCAACTGTAACAGCAAAGGGTGAATATGAAATCCCCCAGGATAATAGAGAAAGTAGAGAAGGAAATAGAGAAAGTAGGGATTCTTGTGATACTTGGTGTTCACGAAAATTGTAGTAAAAGTTTATCCAGAAATGACTAAAAACACCACACTATCTAGGTCAGTTGTAGGTATCGCTTTTTCTAAATAATTTCCCTAAACAAGAGGTTACCTTATTAGCATTGATTTACAATAAATCAACTTTGAAATGGAGCTGGAATCTACATGTACTTGACATTTCTTACGTTCTCTGTTTTCTCTATCAACTACCTGGATGAACTTCAAGTCATTTAGAAATCAGTGACATGTACTTTCTTTTAACTCCCCGTATCAAAAAGATCAATATGACAATCTCTTTTATAGGTAGATATCTAGATGTTTTCAGAAAAACAAATAAAATTCCAAATAGAAGGCAGTTCCAGCAGATTTTACTATGGTCCTTCTGCACCACAGTCTCCAAACTCTGCTCTCTGTATCAGTACTTCTGCACCCCAGTCTCCAAACTCTGCTCTTTGTAACATTCCCTCTGCACCTCAGTCTCCAAACTATGCTCTCTGCAACAGTTCTTCTGCACCCCAGTCTCCAATATCTGCACTCTGAAATAGTCCTTCTCAACCCCAGTCTCCAAACTCTGCTCTCTGTAACAGGCCACCTGTACTGCAGTCTTTAAAGTCTGCTCTCTGTAATTTTCTTTCTGCACCCCAGTCTCCAACCTGTGATCTCTGTAACAGTCCTTCTGCATCTCAGTCTCCAAACTCTGCTCTCTGCAACATTTCTTCTGCACCCAATTCTCCAAACTCTGTTCCCTCCAGCAGTCTTTCTAAATCACAGTCTCCAACCTCTGCTATCTGCAACAATCCTTCTGCACCTCAGTCTCCAACCTCTACTCTCTGTAACAGTCGTTCTGCACCTCAGTCTGCAACCTCTGCTCTGTGTAAGATCTTTAGGCAACCAGTCTTTCTGCACCCTTTCTCCAAACCTTTCTCTCTGTAACAAGCATTCTGCACCCCAGTCTCCAACCTCTGTTCTCTGTACCAGTCCTTCTGAACCCCAGTCTCAAACCTCTGCTCTCTACAACGATGCTTCTTCACCCCAGTCTCCAAAGTCTTCTCTTTGCAACAGTCCTTCTGCACCAAAGTCTCCAACAACTGCTCTCTGCAACAGTCCTTCTGCACCTCAGTCTGAAAATTCTGTGGTCTGAAATGATCCTTCTGCACTCCAGTCTTTAAACACTGCTCTCTGTAACACTCTTTCTGCTTCCGAGTCTCCAACCTCTGCACTCTGTAACAGGACCTCCGCAAGTCAGTCTCTAAAGTCTGCTCGCTGCAACAGTCCTAATGCACCCCAGTCTCAAACCTCTACTCTCTACAACAGTCCTTCTGCACCCTACTTACCAACATCTGCTCTCTGCAACAGTCCTTTTGCACCCCAGCCCCCAACATCTGCTCTCTGCAAGAGTTCTTCTGCACCTCAGTCTGAAAACTCTACTCTCTGCAACGACACTTCTGCACCCTAGTCTCCTACCTCTACTTTCTGTAACAGTCTTTCTACACCTCAGTCTCCAAACTCTGCTCTATGTAAGATCCTTCTGCAACCCAGTCTTTAAACTTTGCACTCTGTAACAGTCCTTCGGCACAACAGTCTCCAACCTCTGCTCTCTGTAACAGGCCTTCTGCATCCCAGTCTCCAACCTCTTCTCTCTGCAACGATTTTTCTCCACCCCAGTCTCCAATATCTGCTCTCTGTAACAGTTCTTTTGCACCACAGTCTCCAAACTCTGCTCTGTGTAAGATCCATCTGAACCCTAGTCTTCAACCTCTGCTCTCTGTAATAGTCCTTCTGCACTCCAGTCTCCAAATTCTGATCTCTGTAATAGTCCTTCTACAGCTCAGTCTCCAACCTCTGCTCTATGAAATAGTCCTTCTGCACCCCAGCCTCTAAAATTTGCTCTCTGCAACAGTCCTTCTGCACCCCAGTCTCCAAAATCTGCTCTCTGGAGCAGTTCTTCTGATCTCCAGTCTCCAAACTCTGCTCTTTGCAACGATCTTTCTGGACCCCTGTCTCCAACGTCTTCTCTTTGCAACAGTCCTTCTGCACCACAGTCTCCAACTTCTGCTCTATTTAAGATCCTTCTGCACTCCAGTTTCAAAACTCTGATCTCTGTAACATTCCTTCTCCACCCCAGTCTCCAACCTCTGTCCTCTGCAACAGTTTTCTGCTCCCCAGACTCAGAGATCTGCTCTCTGCAAAAGTCCTTCTGTATCGCAGTCTCCAAATTCTGCTCTTTGTAACAGTCCTTCTTCACTCCAGTCTCCAACCTATGCTTTCTGTAACAGTCTGTCTGATCCCCAGTCTCCAACCTCTGTTCCATGTATCTATCCTTCTGCACCTCAGTATCCAACCTGTGCTCTATGTAAGAGTTCGTCTGCACCCCAGTCTCAAACTTCTGCTCTTGGTAACAGTCCTATACCGCAGTCTCCAACCTCTGCTCTCTTTAACGGTCCTTCTGCACCCCAAATTCCAAACTCTGCTTCCTGTGACAATCCTTCTGCACCTGAGTCTCCAAACACTTTTCTCTGTAACAGTCCTTCTACACCTCAGTCTCTAACCTGTGCTCTCTGTAACGGTCCTTCTGCACCTCAGTCTGAAACCTCTGCTCTCTGCACGATACTTCTGCACCCCAGTCTCAAACCACTGCTCTCTGTAACAGTCTACCTGCACCTTAGTCTCCAACCTCGGCTCGCTGTAAGATCCTTCAGCAACCCAGTCTCCAAACTCTGCTCTCTATAACAGTCCTTCTGCAACCCAGTCTCAAAACTCTGCTCTCTGCAACAGTCCTTTTGTACTCCAGTCTCCAAACTCTGCTCTCTGCAACAATCCTTCTGCACCCCAGTCTCCAAATTCTGCTCTCTGCAACAGTCCTTCTGCACCTTAGTCTCCAACCTCTACTCTATGTATCAGGACTTCTGTACCTCAGTCTCCAATCTCTGCCCTCTGCAACAGTCCTTCTACACCACAGTCTCCAAACTCTGGTCTCTGTAAGATCCTTCTGCACTCCAGCTTCAAAACTTTGTTCTCTGTAACATTCCTTCTCCTCCCCAGTCTTTATCCTCTGCTTTGTGCAAGTGTCCTGCGGCACCCCAGTCTCGATACTCTGTCCTCTACAACAGTCCTTCTGCTCCCCAGTCTCCAACATCTGCTATCTGTAACAGTCCTTCTGTACCACAGTCTCCAACCACTGCTCTCTGTAACGGGCCTTCTGCACCCCAGTCTCCAAATACTGCTTTCTGTATCAGTTCTTCTGCACCTCAGTCTTAAACCTCTGCTCTCTGTATCTATCCCTCTGCACCTCAGTCTCCAACCTGTGCTCTCTGTAACATTTCTTCTGCACCCCAACTCCAACCTCTGCTCTCTGTAACAGTTTTTCTATAGTGCAGTCTCCAAACTCTGGTCTCTGTAACGGTCCTTCTGCACCCCAATTTCCAACCTCTACTTTCTGTAACAGACCTTCTGCCCCTCAGTCTGATACCTCTGCTCTCTACACAATCCTTAAGCACCCCACTTTCAAAACATTGCTCTCTGTAACAGTCCAACTGCACCTCAGTCTCCAACCTCTCCTCTATGTATCAGGCCTTCTGCACGCCAGTCTTCAAAGTCTTCTCTCTGTGGTAGGCCTTCTGCACCCCAGTCTCCAAAATCTGCTCTCTGTAATGATCCTTCTGCACGCCAGTCTTCAACCTCTGCTCTCTGCAATGATTCTAGTGCACCCCAGTCTCCAACCTCTGATCTCTGCAAAAGTCCTTCTACACCACAGTCTCCAAATTCTGCTCTCTGTAAGATCCTTCTGCACCCCTGTATCCAACCTCTGCTCTCTGTAACAGTCTTTCTGCATGCAAGTCTCCAAACTCTGCTCTCTGTAACAGGACTTCCACACCTCAGTCTCTAACGTCTGCTCTCTGCAACAGTCTTTCTGCAGCATATTCTCCAAACTCTGCTCTCTACACCAGTCCATCTTCACCCAAGTTACCAACATCTGCTCTCTGCCACAGTCCTTCTGCACCCCAGTCTCCAACATCTGCTCTCTACAACACTTCTTCTGCATGTCAGTCTGAAAGCTCTGCACTCTGTAACAGTCCTTCTGCACAACAGTCTCCAACCTCTGCTCTCTTTAAGAGGCCTTCTGCACTCCAGTCTCCAACCTCTTCTTTCTGCAACGATTCTTCTCTACCCCAGTCTCCAACATCTGCTCTCTGCAACAGTTCTTTTCACCCAAGTCTCTGAACTCTTCTCTGTGTAAGATCAATCTGAACCCTAGTCTTCAACCTCTGCTCTCTGTTACAGTCCTTCTGCACCTCAGTCCCCAACCTCTATTCTATGTAATAGTCCTTCTGCACCCCAGTCACCAAAACCTGCTCTCTGCAACAGTCCTTCTAAACCCCAGTCTCCAAACTCCGCTCTCTGCAACAATCCTAATGGAAGCCAGTCTCCAACGTCTGCTCTCTGCAACAGTCCTTTTGCACCACAGGCTCCAACCTCTGCTCTCTTTAAGATCCTTCTACACTCCAGTTTCCAAACTCTGCTCTCTGTAACATTTCTTCTCCACCTCATTCTCTAACCTCTTTCCTCTGCAACAGTTTTCTTCTCCTCAAACTCCGAGATTTTCTCTCTATAACAATCCTTCTGTACCGCAGACTCCAAATTCTACTCTTTGTAACGGTCCTTCTTCACTCCAGTCTCCAACCTATGCTTTCTGTAACAGTCTGTCTGATCTTCAGTCTCCAACCTCTGTTCTTTGTATCTATCCTTCTGCACGTCGGTCTCCTACCTGTGCTCTATGTTAGAGTTCTTCTGCACCACAGTCTCCAACCTCTGCTATTGGTAACAGTTCTATAACGCAGTCTGCAACCTCTGCTCTCTGTAACGGTCCTTCTGCACCCGAATTTCCAAACTCTACTTTTTGTAACAGTCCTTCTGCACCCCAGTCTGAAAACTCTGCTCTCTGGACGATCCTTCTGCAACCAGTCTCATACCACTGCACTCTGTAAAAGTCCACCTGAAAATCAGTCTCCAATCTTTGCTCTCTGTAAGATCCTTTAGCAACCCAGTCTCCAAACTATGCTCTCTATAACAGTCCTTCTGCACCCCAGTGCCCAAACTCTCCTCCCAGTACAAGTCCTTCAAAACCCCAGTCTCCAAACACTGCTCTCTGTAACAGTCGTTCTGCACCTCAGTCTCCAACCTCTGCTCTCTGCCACAGTCCTTCTGCACTCCAATCTCCAACCTCTGCTCTCTGCAACAGTCCTTCTGCACCCCAGTCTCCACACTCTGCTCTCTGCAAGATCCTTCTGGACCTTAGTCTCCAACCACTGCTCTCTTTTACAGTCCTTCTGCACCACAGTCTGCAAACTCTGGTCTCTGTAAGATCCTTTGCACTCCAGTTTTCAAGCTCTACTCTCTGTAACATTCCGTCTCCACCCCAGTCTTTTACCTCTGCTTTGTGCAAGTGTCCTGCAGCTCCCCAGTCTCCAACCTCTGTCCTCTGCAACAGTCCTTCTGCTCCCCAGTCTGCAATATCTGCTCTCTGTAACAGTCCTTCTGTACCTCAGTCTTCAAACTCTGCTCTCCGTAACAGGCCTTCTGCACCCCAGTCTCCAAACTCTGCTTTCTGTATCAGTCCTTCTTAACCTCAGACTCAAAACTCTGCTCTCTGTATCTATCCTTCTGCACCTCAGTCTCCAACATATGCTTTCTGTAACAGTTTTTCTATACCGCAGTCTCCAAACTCTGGTCTCAGTAACGGTCCTTCTGCACCCCAATTTCCAACATCTGCTTTCTGTAACAGTCCTTCTGCACCTTAGTCTCCAAACTCTGCTCTCTGTAACAGACCTTCTACACCTCAGTCTCTAAACTCTTCTCTCTGTAACAGTCCTTCTGCACCTCAGTCCGACACATCTGCTCTCTGCACGATCCTTCTGCACCGCAGTCTCCCAGCACTGCTCTCTGTAACAGTCCACCTGCACCTCAGTCTCCAAACTCTGGTGTCAGTAAGATTCTTCAGCAACCCAGTCTCCAAACTCTGCTCTCTATAACAGTCCTTCTGCAAGCCCAGTCTTCAACCTCTCTCTGTAACAGGCCTTCTGCACAACAGTCTCCAAACTATGCTCTCTGCAATGATCCTATTGCACCCCAGTCTCCTAACTCTGATCTCTGAAACTGTTTTTCTGAACCTCAGTCTCCAAATTCTGCTCTCTGTAAGATCCTTCTTCACCCCAGTAGCCAACCTCTGCTGTCTGCAACAGTCTTTCTGCACCCCAGTCTCCTACCTCTGCTCTCTGTAACAGGACTTCCGCACCTCAGTCTCCAAACTCTGCTCTCCGCAACAGTCCTTCTGCACCCCAGTCTCCAAACTCTTCTTTCTACAACAGTCCTTCTGCACCCTAGTTACCAACATCTGCTTTCTGCAACAGTCCTTCTGCACCCCAGTCTCCAACATCTGCTCTCTGCAGCAGTTCTTCTGCACCTCAGACTGAAAACTCTGCTCTCTGCAACGACCTTTCTGCACCCCAGTCTCCTACCTCTGCTCTCAGTAACTGTCCTTCTGCACCTCAGTCTCCCAACTCTGCTCTCTGTAAGATACTTCTGCAACCCAGTCTTTTAACTCTGCACTGTGTAACAGTCCTTTTGAACCCCAGTCTCCAAACTCTGCTTTCTGTTAAATCCATCTGAAACCTAGTCTCCAACCTCTGTTCTCTGTAAGGGTACTTCTGCCATGCATATCCAACTTCTGTTCTCTGTAACAGTCCTACTGCACCTCACTACCCAACCTCTGCTCTGTGTAACAGTTCTTCTGCACCAGAGTTTCTAAAATCTGCTCTCAGCAACAGTCTTTCTGCACCCCCTCTCCAACATCTGCTCTCTGCAACAGTCCTTCTGAACCCCATTCTCCAAACTCAGCTCTCTGCAAGGATCTTTCTGCACCCCAGTCTCCAACATCTACACTCTGTAACAGTCCAGCTGGACCACAGTCTTCAACCTCTGCTCTCTGTAAAATCCTTATGCACTCCAGTTTAAAAACTCTGCTTTCTGTAATATTCTTTCTCCACCACAGTCTACAACCTCTGTCCTCAGCAACAGTCCTCTTCTTTCAAGACTCTGAAATCTTCTCTCTGTAACAGTCCTTCTGTACCGCAGACTCAAACCTCTGCTCTTTGTAACGGTCCTTCTAAATCCCAGTCTCCAACCTCTGCATTCTGTAACAGTCTGTCTGAACCCAAGTCTCCAACTCTGTTCTCTGTATCTATCCTTCTGCACCTCAGTCTCCATCCTCTGTTCAATGTAGGAGTCCTTCTGAACCCCAGTCTTAAACCTCTGCTCTCGGTAACAATCCGATAATGCAGTCTTCAAAATCTGCTGCCTGTAACGGTCCTTTGCACCCCAATTTCCAAACTCTGCTTCATGTAACAGTCCTTCTGCACCCTAGTCTCCAAACTGTCCTCTTTGTAACAGTCCTTCTACACCTCAGTCTCCAACCTCTGCTCTCTGTAACAGTCCTTCTGCACCTCAGTCTGAAACCGCTGCTCTCTGCATGATCCTTCTGCACCCCAGTCTAAAATCACTGCTCTCTGTAACAGTCCACGTGCACCTCAGTCTCCAACCTCTGCTCTCTGTGAGATCTTTCAGCAACCCAGTCTCCAAAAACTGGTCTCTATAACAGTCCTTCTGCACGCCAGTTTCCAACCTCTCCTCTCTGTAACAGGAATTCTGCACACCAGTCTCCAAACTCTGCTCTCTGTAATGATCCTACTGCACCCCAGTCTCTAACTTCTGATCTTTACAACAGTCCTTCTGCACCTCAGTCTGAAACCTCTGCTCTCTGCATGATTCTTCTGCACCCCAGTCTCCAACCTCTACTCCATGTAACAGGACTTCTGCACCTCAGTCTCCCTCCCCTCCTCTCTGTAACAGGCCTTCTGCAGGCCAGTCTCCAAATTCTAATCTTTGTAGCAGGCCTTGGCACCCAAGTCTCCAAAATCTGCTCTCTGCAACGATCCTTCTGCACCCCAGTCTCCAACCTCTGATCTCTACAACAGTGCTTCTGCACCTCAGTCTCCAAATTTTGCTCTCTGTAAGATCCTTCTGCACCCCTGTATCCAACCTCTGCTTTTTGTAACAGTCCCTCTGCATCTTAGTCTCCAAACTCTGCTCTCTGTTACAGGCCTTCCACATCTCAGTCTCCAAACTCTGCTCTCTGCAACAGTCCTCTGCACCCCAATCTCCAACGTCTTCTCTCTAAAACAGTCCTTCTCCACCCTAGTTACCAACATCTGCACTCTGCAACAGTCCTTCTGCAGGCCAGTCTGCAACATCTGCTCTCTGCAACACTTCTGCACCTCAGTCTAAAAACTCTGCTCTCTGCAACGACCCTC
>NW_027525952.1:0-12371 GCF_052094955.1 Ictidomys tridecemlineatus
ATGAAACCGGTTACTGCGAACAAACGGTTTAACCTAGGACAACGAAATTTGGCGAGCCAAGTGGGATTGGTGTACTGATCATTACCTGAAAGTATCATCAAGATTGCGTGAAAAAGTGTTTGGTGAGATTTTAGGCAACTCGTAGTTTTTTGGAAGCTTGGCAGGCCCTTTCCATGAAAGTGATTCTCGCCAGTCTCTGCTTAGAACTACATCAACAGCAAACAAACCATAGTGATAGAACTTGAAACTGCTTTATTGTGTCAAGTTTAAAAGAGCTAGAAGAAACCGTGTTTGATTTAGAGTTCCAAATACATGTATCCCTATAGGAGAAAACAGAGTGAAACCTCAAAATGAAACCGGTTACTGCAAATGAACCGTTTAACCTAGAAGAACGAAATTTGGCGAGCCAAGTGGGATTGGTGTACTGATCATTACCTGAAAGTATCATCAAGATTGGGTAAAAAAGTGTTTGCTGAGATTTCAGGCAACTCGTAGTTTTTTGGAAGCTTGGCAGGCCCTTTCCATGAAAGTGATTCTCGCAAGTCTCTGCTTAAGGCTACATCAACAGCAAACAAACCATACATATAGAACTTGAAACTGCTTTATTGTGTCAAGTTTCAAAGAGCTAGCACAAACCGTGTTTGTTTTAGAGTTCCAAATACATGTATCCCTATAGGAGAAAACAGAGTGAAACCTCAAAATGAAACCGGTTACTGCCAACGAACAGTTTAACCTAGAAGAACGAAATTTGGCGAGCCAAGTGGGATTGGTGTACTGATCATTACCTGAAAGTATCATCAAGATTGGGAGAAAAAGTGTTTGCTGAGATTTCAGGCATCTCGTAGTTTTTTGGAAGCTTGGCAGGCCCTTTTCATGAAAGTGATTCTCGCCAGTCTCCTCCTAGGGCTACATCAAGAGCAAACAAACCATAGAGATAGACCTTGAAAGTGCTTTTTTGTATCAAGTTTCAAAGAGCTAGCACAAACCGTGTTTGATTTAGAGTTCCAAATACATGTAACCCTATAGGAGAAAACAGAGTGAAACCTCAAAATGAAACCGGTTACTGCAAACGAACGGTTTAACCTAGAAGAACAAAATTTGGCGAGCCAAGTGGGATTGGTGTACTGATCATTACCTGAAAGTATCATCAAGATTGGGTGAGAAAGTGTTTGCTGAGATTTCAGGCAACTCGTAGTTTTTTGGAAGCTTGGCAGGCCCTTTCCATGAAAGTGTTTCTCGCCAGTCTTGGCTTAGGGCTACATCAACAGCAAACAAACCATAGAGATAGAACTTGAAACTTCTTTATTGTGTCAAGTTTCAAAGAGCTAGCACAAACCGTGTTTGATTTAGAGTTCCAAATACATGTATCCCTATAGGAGAAAACAGAGTGAAACCTCAAAATGAAACCGGTTACTGCAAACGAAGGGTTCAACCTAGAAGAATGAAATTTGGCTCGCCAAGTGGGATTCGTGTACTGATCATTACCTGAAAGTATCATCAAGATTGGGTGAAAAAGTGTTTGCTGAGATTTCAGGCAACTCATAGTTTTTTGGAAGCTTGGCAGGCCCTTTCCATGAAAGTGATTCTCGCCAGTCTCTGCTTAAAGCTACATCAACAGCAAACAAACCATAGAGATAGAACTTGAAACTGCTTTATTGTGTCAAGTTTCAAAGAGGTAGCACAAATCATGTTTGATTTAGAGTTCCAAATACATGTATCCCTATAGGAGAAAACAGAGTGAAACCTCAAAATGAAACCGGTTACTGCAAATGAACGGTTTAACCTAGAAGAACGAAATTTGGCGAGCCAAGTGGGATTGGTGTACTGACCATTACCTGAAAGTATCATCAAGATTGGGTGAAAAAGTGTTTGCTGAGATTTCAGGCAACTCGTAGTTTTTTGGAAGCTTGGCAGGCCCTTTCCATGAAAATGATTCTCGCCAGTCTCTGCTTAGGGCTACATCAAGAGCAAAAAAACCATAGAGATAGAACTTGAAACTGCTTTATTGTGTCAAGGTTCAAAGAGCTAGCACAAACCCTGTTTGATTTAGAGTTCCAAATACATGTATCCCTATAGGAGAAAAAAGAGTGAAACCTCAAAATGAAAACTTTTACCTCAAACGAACGGTTTAACCTAGAAGAACGAAATTTGGCGAGCCAAGTTGGATTGGTGTACTGATCATTACCTGAAAGTATCATCAAGATTTGGTGAAAAAGTGTTTGCTGGGATTTCAGGCAACTCGTAGTTTTTTGGAAGCTTGGCAGGCCCTTTCATGAAAGTGATTCTAGCCAGTCTCTGCTTAGGGCTACATCAACAGCAAACAAACCATAGAGATAGAACTTGAAACTGCTTTATTGTGTCAAGTTTCAAAGAGCTAGCACAAACCTTGTTTGATTCAGAGTTCCAAATACATGTATCCTATAGGAGAAAACAGAGTGAAACCTCAAAATGAAACCGGTTACTGCCAACGAACGGTTTAACCTAGAAGAACGAAATTTGGCGAGCCAAGTGGGATTGGTGTACTGATCAGTTCCTGAAAGTATCATCAAGATTGGGTGAAAAAGTGTTTACTGAGATTTCAGGGAACTCGTAGTTTTTTGGAAGCTTGGCAGGCCCTTTCCATGAAAGTGAATCTCGCCAGTCTCTGCTTAGGGCTACATCAACAGCAAACAAACCATAGAGATAGAACTTAAAACTGCTTTATTGTGTCAAGTTTCAAAGAACTAGCACAAACCATGTTTGATTTAGAGTTCCAAATACATGTATCCCTATAGGAGAAAACAGAGTGAAACCTCAAAATGAAACCGGTTACTGCAAACGAACAGTTCAACCTAGAAGAACGAAATTTGGCAAGCCAAGTGGAATTGTGTACTGATCATTACCTGAAAGTATCATCAAGATTGGGTGAAAAAGTGTTTGCTGAGATTTCAGGCATCTCGTAGATTTTTGGAAGCTTGGCAGGCCCTTTCCATGAAAGTGATTCTCACCAGTCTCTGCTTTGGGCTACATCAACAGCAAACAAACCATAGAGATAGAACTTGAAAACTGCTTTATTGTGTCAAGTTTCAAAGAGCTAGCACAAACCGTGTTTGATTTAGAGTTCCAAATACATGTATCCCTATAGGAGAAAACAGAGTGAAACCTCAAAATGAAACCGGTTACTGCAAACGAACTGTTCAACCTAGAAAAACGAAATTTGGCGAGCCAAGTGGGATTGGTGTACTGATCATTACCTGAAAGTATCATCAAGATTGGGTGAGAATGTGTTTTCTGAAATTTCAGGCAACTCGTAGGTTTTTGGAAGCTTGGCAGGCCCTTTCCATGAAAGTGATTCTCGCCAGTCTCTGCCAAGGGCTACATCAAAAGCAAACAAACCATAGAGATAGAACTTGAAACTGCTTTATTGTGTCAAGTTTCAAAGAGCTAGCACAAACCGTGTTTGATTTAGAGTTCCAAATACATGTATCCCTATAGGAGAAAACAGAGTGAAACCTCAAAATGAAAATGGTTACTGCAAAGGAACGGTTCAACCTAGAAGAACGAAATTTGCCTAGCCACGTGGGATTGGTGTACTGATCATTACCTGAAAGTATCATCAAGATTGGGTGAAAAAGTGTTTGCCGAGATTTCAGGCAATTCGTAGTTTTTTGGAAGCTTGGCAGGCCCTTTCCATGAAAGTGATTCTCGCCAGTCTCTGCTTAGGGCTACATCAACAGCAAACAAACCATAGAGATAGAACTTGAAACTGCTTTATTGTGTCAAGTTTCAAAGAGCTAGCACAAACCGTGTTTGATTTAGAGTTCCAAATACATGTATCCCTGTAGGAGAAAACAGAGTGAAACCTCAAAATGAAACCGGTTACTGCCAACGAACGGTTTAACCTACAAGAACGAAATTTGGCGAGCCAAGTGGGATTGGTGTACTGATCATTACCTGAAAGTATCATCAAGATTGGGTGAAAAAGTGTTTGCTCAGATTTCAGGCAACTCGTAGTTTTTTGGAAGCTTGGCAGGCCCTTTCCATGAATGTGATTTTCGCCAGTCTCTGCTTAGGGCTACATCAACAGCAAACAAACCATAGAGAGAGAACTTGAAACTGCTTTATTGTGTCAAGTTTCAAAGAGCTAGCACAAACCATGTTTGATTTAGAGTTCCAAATACATGCATCCCTATAGGAGAAAATAGTGTGAAACGTCAAAATGAAACCGGTTACTGCAAACGAACGGTTTAACCTAGAAGAACGAAATTTGGCGAGCCAAGTGGGATTGGTGTACTGATCATTACCTGAAAGAATCATCAAGATTGGGTGAAAAAGTGTTTGCTGAGATTTCAGGCATCTCGTAGTTTTTTGGAAGCTTGGCAGCCCTTCCCATGAAAGTGATTCTCGCCAGTCTCTGCTTAGGGCTACATCAACAGCAAACAAACCATAGAGATAGAACTTGAAACTGCTTTATTGTGTCAAGTTTAAAAGAGCTAGCAGAAACCGTGTTTGATTTAGAGTTCCAAATACATGTATCCCTATAGGAGAAAACAGAGTGAAACCTCAAAATGAAACCGGTTACTGCCAACGAACGGTTCAACCAAGAAGAACGAAATTTGGTGAGCCAAGTGGATTGGTGTACTGATCATTACCTGAAAGTATCATCAAGATTGGGTGAAAAAGTGTTTGCTGAGATTTTAGGTAACTCGTAGTTTTTTGGAAGCTTGGCAGGCCCTTTCCATGAAAGTGATTCTCGCCAGTCTCTGCTTAGGGCTACATCAACAGCAAACAAACCATAGAGATTGAACTTGATACTGCTTTATTGTGTCAAGTTTCAAAGAGCTAGCACAAACCGTGTTTGATTTAGAGTTCCAAATACATGTATCCCTATAGGAGAAAACAGAGTGAAAAATCAAAATGAAACCGGTTACTGCCAATGAACAGTTTAACCTAGAAGAACGAAATTTGGCGAGCCAAGTGGGATTGGTGTACTGATCATTACCTGAAAGTATCATCAAGATTGGGAGAAAAAGTGTTTGCTGAGATTTCAGGCATCTCGTAGTTTTTGGAAGCTTGGCAGGCCCTTTCCATGAAAGTGATTCTCGCCAGTCTCCTCCTTGGGCTACATCAAGAGCAAACAAACCATAGAGATAGACCTTGAAAGTGCTTTATTGTGTCAAGTTTCAAAGAGCAGGCACAAACCGTGTTTGATTTAGAGTACCAAATACATGTATCCCTATAGGAGAAATCAGAGTGAAACCTCAAAATGAAACCGGTTACTGCCAACGAACGGTTCAACCTAGAAGAACGAAATTTGGCGAGCCAAGTGGGATTGGTGTACTGATCATTACCTGAAAGTATCATCAAGATTGGGTGAAAAAGTGTTTGCTGAGATTTCAGGCAACTCGTACTTTTTTGGAAGCTTGGCAGGCCCTTTCCATGAAAGTGATTCTCGCCAGTCTCTGCTTAGGGCTACATCAACAGCAAAGAAATCATAGAGAGAGAACTTGAAACTGCTTTATTGTGTCAAGTTTCAAAGAGCTAGCACAAACCGTGTTTGATTTAGAGTTCCAAATATATGTATCCCTATAGGAGAAAACAGAGTGAAACCTCAAAATGAAAATGGTTACTGCAAACGAACGGTCTAACCTAGAAGAACGAAATTTGGCGAGCCAAGTGGGATTGGTGTACTGATCATTACCTGAAAGTATCATCAAGATTGGGTGAAAAAGTGTTTGCTGAGATTTCAGGCAACTCGTAGTTTTTTGGAAGCTTGGCAGGCCCTTTCCATGAAAGTGATTCTCGCCAGTCTCTGCTTAGGGCTACATCAACAGCAAAAAAACCATAGAGATAGAACTTGAAACTGCTTTATTGTGTCAAGTTTCAAAGAGCTAGCACAAACCGTGTTTGATTTAGAGTTCCAAATACATGTATCCCTATAGGAGAAAACAGAGTGAAACCTCAAAATGAAACAGGTTACTGCAAACGAAGGGTTCAACCTAGAAGAACGAAATTTGGCTTGCCAAGTGGGATTCGTGTACTGATCATTACCTGAAAGTATCATAAAGATTGGGTGAAAAAGAGTTTGCTGGGATTTCAGGCAACTCATAGTTTTTTGGAAGCTTGGCAGGCCCTTTCCATGAAAGTGATTCTCGCCAGTCTCTGCTTAAAGCTACATCAACAGCAAACAAACCATAATAGAGATAGAACTTGAAACTGCTTTATTGTGTCAAGTTTCAAAGAGGTAGCACAAATCGTGTTTGATTTAGAGTTCCAAATACATGTATCCCTGTAGGAGAAAACAGAGTGAAACCTCAAAATGAAACCGGTTACTGCCAACGAACGGTTTAACCTAGAAGAACGAAATTTGGCGAGCAAAGTGGGATTGGTGTACTGATCATTACCTGAAAGTATCATCAAGATTGGGAGAAAAAGTGTTTGCTGAGATTTCAGGCATCTCGTAGTTTTTTGGAAGCTTGGCAGGTTCTTTCCATGAAAGTGATTCTCGCCAGTCTCCTCCTAGGGCTACATCAAGAGCAAACAAACCATAGAGATAGACCTTGAAAGTGCTTTATTGTGTCAAGTTTCAAAGAGCAGGCACAAACCGTGTTTGATTTAGAGTTCCAAATACATGTAACCCTATAGGAGAAAACAGAGTGAAACCTCAAAATGAATCCGTTTACTGCCAACGAACGGATTAACCTAGAAGAACAAAATTTGGTGAACCAAGTGGGATTGGTGTACTGATCATTGCCTGAAAGTATCATCAAGATTGGGTGAAAAAGTGTGTGCTGAGATTTCAGGCAACTTGTAGTTTTTTGGAAGCTTGGCTGGCCCTTTCCATGAAAGTGATTCTCGCCAGTCTCTGCTTAGGGCTACATCAACAGCAAACAAACCATAGAGATAGAACTTGAAACTGCTTTATTGTGTCAAGTTTCAAAGAGCTAGCACAAACCGTGTTTGATTTAGAGTTCCAAATACATGTATCCCTATAGGAGAAAACAGAGTGAAACCTCAAAATGAAACCGGTTACTGCCAACGAAAGGTTTAACCTAGAAGAACGAAATTTGACGAGCCAAGTGGGATTGGTGTACTGATCATTTTCTGAAAGTATCATCAAGATTGGATGAAAAAGTGTTTGCTGAGATTTCAGGCATCTCGTAGTTTTTTGGAAGATAGCAGGCCCTTTCCATGAAAGTGATTCTCGCCAGTCTCGGCCTAGGGCTACATCAACAGCAAACAAACCATAGAGATATAACTTGAAACTGCTTTATTGTGTCAAGTTTCAAAGAGCTAGCACAAACCGTGTTTGATGTAGAGTTCCAAATACATGTAATCCTATAGGAGTAAACAGAGTGAAACCTCAAAATGTAAACGGTTACTGCAAAAAAACGGTTCAATCTAGAAGATCGAAATTTGGCGAGCCAAGTGGGACTGGTGTACTGATCATTACCTGAAAGTATCATCAAGATTGGGTGAAAAAGTGTTTGCTGAGATTTCAGGCAACTCGTAGATTTTTGGAAGCTTGGCAGGCCCTTTCCATGAAAGTGATTCTCGCCAGTCTCTGCTTAGGGCTACATCAACAGCAAACAAACCATAGAGATAGAACTTGAAACTGCTTTATTGTGTCAAGTTTCAAAAAGCTAGCACAAACCGTGTTTGATTTAGAGTTCCAAATACATGTATCCCTATAGGAGAAAACAGAGTGAAACCTCAAAATGAAACCGGTTACTGCAAACGAACGGTTCAACCTACAAGAACGAAATTTGGCCAGCCAAGTGGGATTGGTGTACTGATCATTACCTGAAAGTATCATCAAGATTGGGTGAGAAAGTGTTTGCTGAGTTTTCAGGCAACTCGTAGTTTTTTGGAAGCTTGGCAGGCCCTTTCCATGAAAGTGATTCTCGCCAGTCTCTGCTTAGGGCTACATCAACAGCAAACAAACCATAGTGATAGAACTTGAAACTGCTTTATTGTGTCAAGTTTCAAAGAGCTAGCAGAAACCGTGTTTGATTTAGAGTTCCAAATATATGTATCCCTATAGGAGAAAACAGAGTGAAACCTCAAAATGAAACCGGTTACTGCAAACGAACGGTTCAACCAAGAAGAACGAAATTTGGCGAGCCAAGTGGGATTGGTGTACTGATCATTACCTGAAAGTATCATCAAGATTGGGTGCTAAAGTGTTTGCTGAGATTTTAGGTAACTCGTAGTTTTTTTGGAAGCTTGGCAGGCCCTTTCCATGGAAGTGATTCTCGCCAGTCTTTTGCTTAGGGCTACATCAACAGCCAAAACAAACCATAGAGATAGAATGAAACTGCTTTATTGTGTCAAGTTTCAAAGAGCTAGCACAAACCGTGTTTGATTTAGAGTTCCAAATACATGTATCCCTATAGGAGAAAACAGAGTGAAACCTCAAAATGAATCCGGTTACTGCCAACGAACGGATTAACCTAGAAGAACAAAATTTGGCGAGCCAAGTGGGATTGGTGTACTGATCATTACCTGAAAGTATCATCAAGATTGGGTGAAAAAGTGTTTGCTGAGATTTCAGGCAACTTGTAGTTTTTTGGAAGCTTGGCTGGCCCTTTCCATAAAAGTGATTCTCGCCAGTCTCTGCTTAGGGCTACATCAACAGCAAACAAACCATAGAGATAGAACTTGAAACTGCTTTATTGTGTCAAGTTTCAAAGAGCTAGCACAAACCGTGTTTGATTTAGAGTTCCAAATACATGTATCCCTATAGGAGAAAACATAGTGAAACCTCAAAATAAAACCGGTTACTGCCAACGAACGGTTTAACCTAGAAGAACGAAATTTGACGAGCCAAGTGGGATTGGTGTACTGATCATTACCTGAAAGTATCATCAAGATTGGATGAAAAAGTGTTTGCAGAGATTTCAGGTATCTCGTAGTTTTTTGGAAGATGGCAGGCCCTTTCCATGAAAGTGATTCTCGCCAGTCTCTGCCTAGGGCTACATCAACATCAAACAAACCATAGAGATATAACTTGAAACTGCTTTATTGTGTCAAGTTTCAAAGAGCTAGCACAAACCGTGTTTGATTTAGAGTTCCAAATACATGTAATCCTATAGGAGAAAACAGAGTGAAACCTCAAAATGAAACCGGTTACTGCAAACGAACGGTTTAAGCTAGAAGAACGAAATTTGGCGAGCCAAGTGGGATTGGTGTACTGATGATTACCTGAAAGTATCATCAAGATTGGGTGAGAAAGTGTTTGCTGAGATTTCAGGCAACTCGTAGTTTTTTGGAAGCTTGGCAGGCCCTTTCCATGAAAGTGATTCTCGCCAGTCTCGGCTTAGGGCTACATCAACAGCAAACAAACCATAGAGATAGACCTTGAAAGTGCTTTATTGTGTCAAGTTCAAAGAGCTAGCACAAACCGTGTTTGATTTAGAGTTCCAAATAAATGTATCCCTATAGGAGATAACAGAGTGAAACCTCAAAATGAAACCGGTTACTGCAAAAGAACGGTTTAAACCTAGAAGAACGAAATTTGGCGAGCCAAGTGGGATTGGTGTACTGATCATTACCTGAAATTATCATCAAGTTTGGGTGAAAAAGTGTTTGCTGAGATTTCAGGAAACTCGTAGTTTGTTGGAAGCTTGGCAGGCCCTTTCCATGAAAGTGATTTCTCGCCAGTCCTCTGCTTAAGGCTACATCAACAGCAAACAAACCATACAGATGGAAATTGAAACTGCTTTATTGTGTCAAGTTTCAAAGAGCTAGCACAAACCGTGTTTGATTTAGAGTTCCAAATACATGTATCCCTATAGGAGAAAACAGAGTGAAACCTCAAATGAAACCGGTTACTGCAAACGAACGGTTTATCCTAGAAGAACGAAATTTGGCGAGCCAAGTGGGATTGGTGTACTGATCATTACCTGAAAATATCATCAAGATTGGGTGAGAACGTGTTTGCTGAGATTTCAGGCAACTCGTAGTTTTGTGGAAGCTTGGCAGGCCCTTTCCATGAAAGTGATTTTCGCCAGTCTCTGCCTAGGGCTACATCAACAGCAAACAAACCATAGAGATAGAACTTGAAACTGCTTTATTGTGTCAAAGTTTAAAAAGAGCTAGCAGAAACCGTGTTTGATTTAGAGTTCCAAATACATGCATCCCTATAGGAGAAAATAGTGTGAAACGTCAAAATGAAACCGGTTACTGCAAACGAACGTTTAACCTACAAGAATGAAATTTGGCGAGCCAAGTGGGATTGGTGTACTGATGATTACCTGAAAGTATCATCAAGATTGGGTGAGAAAGTGTTTACTGAATTTTCAGGCAACTCGTAGGTTTTTGGAAGCTTGGCAGGCCCTTTCCATGAAAGTGATTCTCGCCAGTCACTGCTTCGGGCTACATCAACAGCAAACAAACCATAGTGATAGAACTTGAAACTGCTTTATTGTGTCAAGTTTAAAAGAGCTAGCACAAACCGTGTTTGATTTAGAGTTCCAAATACATGTATCCCTATAGGAGAAAACAGAGTGAAACCTCAAAATGAAACCGGTTACTGCCAACGAAGGATTCAACCTAGAAAAACGAAATTTGGGGAGCCAAGTGGGATTGGTGTACTGATCATTACCTGAAAGTATCATCAAGATTGGGTGGGAATGTGTTTTCTGAAATTTCAGGCAACTCGTAGGTTTTTGGAAGCTTGGCAGGCCCTTTCCATGAAAGTGATTCTCGCCAGTCTCTGCCAAGGGCTACATCAACAGCAAACAAACCATAGAGATAGAACTTGAAACTGCTTTATTGTGTCAAGTTTCAAAGAGCTAGCACAAACCGTGTTTGATTTAGAGTTCCAAATATATGTATCCCTATAGGAGAAAACAGAGTGAAACCTCAAAATGAAAATGGTTACTGCAAACGAACGGTTTAAACTAGAAGAACGAAATTTGGCGAGCCAAGTGGGATTGGTGTACTGATCATTACCTGAAAGTATCATCAAGATTGGGTGAAAAAGTGTTTGCTGAGATTTCAGGCAACTCGTAGTTTTTTGGAAGCTTGGCAGGCCCTTCCATGAAAGTGATTCTCGCCAGTCTCTGCTTAGGGCTACATCAACAGCAAACAAACCATAGAGAGAGAACTTGAAACTGCTTTATTGTGTCAAGTTTCAAAGAGCTAGCACAAACCGTGTTTGATTTAGAGTTCCAAATACATGCATCCCTATAGGAGAAAATAGTGTGAAACGTCAAAATGAAACCGGTTACTGCAAACGAACTGTTTAACCTAGAAGAACGAAATTTGGCGAGTCAAGTGGGATTGGTGTACTGATCATTACCTGAAAGAATCATCAAGATTGGGTGAAAAAGTGTTTGCTGAGATTTCAGGCAACTCTTAGTTTTTTGGAAGCTTGGCAGGCCCTTCCCACGAAAGTGATTCTCGCCAGTCTCTGCCTAGGGCTACATCAACAGCAAACAATCCATAGAGATAGAACTTGAAACTGCTTTATTGTGTCAAGTTTAAAAGAGCTAGCAGAAACCGTGTTTGATTTAGAGTTCCAAATACATGTATCCCTCTAGGAGAAAACAGAGTGAAACCTCAAAATGAAACCGGTTACTGCAAACGAACGGTTCATCCTACAAGAATGAAATTAGGCGAGCCAAGTGGGATTGGTGTACTGATGATTACCTGAAAGTATCATCAAGATTGGGTGAGAAAGTGTTTCCTGAAATTTCAGGCAACTCGTAGGTTTTTGGAAGCTTGGCAGGCCCTTTCCATGAAAGTGATTCTCGCCAGTCTCTGCTTAGGGCTACATCAACAGCAAACAAACCATAGTGATAGAACTTGAAACTGCTTTATTGTGTCAAGTTTAAAAGAGCTAGCAGAAACCGTGTTTGATTTAGAGTTCCAAATACATGTATCCGTATAGGAGAAAACAGAGTGAAACCTCAAAATGAAACCGGTTACTGCAAACGAACGGTTCAACCAAGAAGAACGAAATTTGGCGAGCCAAGTGGGATTGGTGTACTGATCATTACCTGAAAGTATCATTAAGATTGGGTGATAAAGTGTTTGCTGAGATTTTAGGTAACTCGTAGTTTTTTGGAAGCTTGGCAGGCCCTTTCCATGAAAGTGATTCTCGCCAGTCTCTGCTTAGGGCTACATCAACAGCAAACAAACCATAGAGATAGAACTTGAAACTGCTTTATTGTGTCAAGTTTCAAAGAGCTAGCACAAACCGTGTTTGATTTAGAGTTCCAAATACATGTATCCCTATAGGAGAAAACAGAGTGAAACCTCAAAATGAAACCGGTTACTGCAAATGAACGGTTTAACCTAGAAGAACGAAATTTGGCGAGCCAAGTGGGATTGGTGTACTGATCATTACCTGAAATTATCATCAAGATTGGGTGAAAAAAGTGTTT
>NW_027525953.1:0-12359 GCF_052094955.1 Ictidomys tridecemlineatus
GCAGAGTTTCGAAAATGTGGTGCAATAAGACTGATACAGAAAGAAGAGGTTGGAGAATGTGGTGCAGAAGGACCCTTACAGCGAACAGAGTTTGGAGACT
Organism: Ictidomys tridecemlineatus; assembly: GCF_052094955.1. Taxonomy (NCBI): domain Eukaryota; kingdom Metazoa; phylum Chordata; class Mammalia; order Rodentia; family Sciuridae; genus Ictidomys; species Ictidomys tridecemlineatus. The sequence goes on from NW_027525953.1 coordinate 101, forward strand.
ACGGTACAGAAGGACTGTTACAGAGAGCAGAGGTTTCAGACTCGGGTGCAGAGTAACTATTGTAGAGATTAGAGATTGAAGACTAGGGTGCAGAAGGACCACTGCAGAAAGCAGAGGTTGGAGACTGGGTTTCAGAAGGATCTTACAGAGAGCAGAGTTTGGACACTGAGTTGCATAAGGAATGTTGCATAGAGTAGAGGTTGGAGATCGAGGCGCAGTAGAACTGTTGCAGAGATCAGAGGTTGGAGTCTGAGGTGCAGAAGGACTGTTACAGAGAGCAGAGGTTGGAGACTGGGGTGAAGAATGACTGATACATAATGCAGAGTTTAGAGACTCGGGTGCAGAAGGACCGTTACAGAGAGCAGAGGTTGGAGACTGCAGTACAGAAGGACTGTTACAGAGAGTAGAGGTGGAAGTCTGGGTGAAGAAGGATTGTTGCAGAGAGTAGAGGTTGCAGAGTCAGGTGCAGACGGACTGCTACAGAGAGCAGAGTTTGGAGACTGTGGTGCAGAAGCACTGATACAGAAAGCAGAGTTTGGAGACTGGGGTGAAGAAGCACTGATAAAGAAAGCAGAGTTTGGAGACTGGGGTGAAGAAGGACCCTTACAGAGAACAGTGGTTGAAGACTGTGGTACAGAAGAACCGTTTTTGAGAATAAGGTTGGAGACTGGGGTGCAGAGGGACCATTGCAGAGACCAGAGGTTGGAGACTGGGGCACAGAAGGAATGTTACAGAGAGAAAAATGTGAAACTGGGTTACAGAAGTATATTCCAGAGAGCAGAGTTTGGAGACTGTGTTGCAGAGAGACTTGCAGAGCAGACGTTGAGACTGAGGTGTAGAAGGATCAATTGCAGAGAGCAGATTATGGAGACTGGAGTATAGAAGGACTGTTCCAGGGAGCAGAGTTTGGAAACTGGGGTGTAGAAGGACTGTTGCAGAAAGCAGTTTTTGAATACTGAGGTGCAGAAGGACTGTTTCAGAGAGCAGAGTTTGGAAACAGGGGTGCAGAAAGACTGATACAGAGAGCAGAGATTGGAGACTGAGGTGCAGAAGGAATGCTACAGAGAGCAGAGGATGGAGACTGGTGTGCAGAAGAACTGATACCGTAAGCAGAAGTGAGATACTGGGGTCCAGAAGGACCGTTACAGAGAGAGATGATGCAGACTTTGGTGCAGAAGGACTGTTGCCGAGAACAGAAGTTGGAGACTGGGGTGCATAAGGACCGTTGCTGAGAGCAGAGGGATAAAGACAAATGTGCAGAAAAAATGTTACAGACAGCATAGGTTGGAGACTGGGGTGCAGAAGGACTGTTTACAGAGAGTAGAGTTTGGAGACTTGGGTGCAGAAGGATGTTTCAAAGAGCTGAGTTTGGGGACTGGGGTACAGAAGGACTGTTGCGGAGAGCAGAGTTTGGAAACTGGGGTGCATAAAGATTGTTGCTGAGAGCAGAGGTTAAAGACTGATGTCTAGAAAAATTGTTGCAGAGAGCAGAGGTTGATGACTTCGGTGCAGAAGGCCTCTTAAAGAGAACAGAGTATGGTACTAGAAAGCATTAAAACTGTTACAGAGAGCAAAGTTTGTAGACTGGGTTGCAGAAGATTCTTTCAGAGAGGAGAGTTTGGAGACTGAGGTGCAGAAGGACTGTTACAGAAAGCAGAGGTTGGGGAGTGGGGTGGAGAAGGACTGTTTAAGAGAGCAGAGGTTGGAGACTGGGGTATAGAAGGACTGTTGAAAGAGAGCAGATGTTGGAGATTGGGGTGCAAAATGACTGTTGCAGAGAGCAGAGTTTGGAGACTGAGTTGTAGAAGGACTGTTACAGAGTGCAGATGTGTGAGACTGGGGTGCAAAATGATCGTTGTAGAGAGCAGAAGTTGGAGACTGAGGTGCAGAAAGATCATTGCAAAGAGCAGAGGTTAGAGACTGGGGTGCAGAAGCATCGTTACAGAGAGCAGAGGTTTGAGACTGGAATGCAAAAGGACTTTTACAGAGAGAACAGGTATTAGTCTCGGGTGCAGAAGGAATGTTGCAGAGATCAGAGGTTGGAGACTTGGGTGTAGGAGGACTTATAGAGAAAGCAGATGTTGGAGACTGGGGTGCAGAAGGACGGATAAGAGAGCAGAGGTTGGACACTCCGGTACAGAAGAACTTCTATAGAGAGCAGAGGTTGGAGACTGGGGTGCAGAACGACTGTTGAAGCGAACAGAGGTTAGAGACTAGGGTGCAGAAGCACCTTTGCAGACAGCAGATGTTGGAGACTGAGGTGCAGAATTATTGTTACAGAGAGCAGAGATTGGAGACTGCGGTATGGAATAACTGTTACAGAGAGTAGAGTTTGTAGACTCGCGTGCAGAAGGACCTTTACAGAGAGCAGAGATTGGAGAGTGGGGTTCAAAAGGACTTTTACAGAGAGCAGAGATTGGAGACTGGGGAGCGGAAAGACTGTTGCAAGAACAGAGGTTTAAGATAGGTTGCAGAAGGACCATTGCAGAGAGCAGAGGTTGGAGACTGAGGTGCAGAAGGATTGTAACAGAGAGCAGAGTTTGGAGACTGCGGTGCAGAAGAACTGTTACAGAGAGTAGAGTTTGGAGACTGGGGTACAGAAGCATATTACAGCGAGCAGAGGTTGGAGACTGGGTGAAGAAGGACTTCTGCAGAGAGGAGAATTTAAAGAATTGGGTGCTGAAGGATTGTTACAGAGAGCAGAGGTTTGATACTGGGGTGCAGAAGGACTTGTGCATAGAGCAGAAGTTGGGATTTGGGTGCAGAAGAAACTGTTGCAGAGAGCAGAGGTTGGAGGCTGAGGTGCAGAAGGACTGTTATAGAGAGCAGAGGATTGAGACAGGGGTGCAGAAGAAATGATTCAAAAAGCAGAGGTTGAAGACTGGGGTACAGTAGGACCATTACAGAGAGCAGAGGTTGGAGTCTCCAATTAAGATGGACTCTTACAAAGAGCAGAGGTTGAAGACTGGGGTGCAAAAGGACTGTTTCAGAGAGTAGATGATGGAGACTGGGGTCCAGAATGACTGTAGAAGAGAGCAGACGTTGGAAACTAAGGTGCAGAAGGACAGTTACACAGAGCAGACTTTAGAGACTGGGGTGCAGAAGTACTGACAAGAAAGCAGAATTTGGAGATTCGGTGCAGAAGTATCCTTACAGAGAGCAGAGTTTCGAGAATGCAGTACAGAATGACTCTTACAGAGAGCAGAGTTTGGAGACTGGGGTGGAGAATGACTGTTGCAGATAGCAGATGTTGGAGACTGGAGTGCAGAAGGAATGTTTCAGAGAGCAGAGGTTGCAGACTGAGTTGCAGAAGGGACTCTTACAGACGGCAGAGTTTGGAAACTGTGGTGCAAAACGACTGATACAGACGGCAGAGTTTGGAAACTGTGGTGCAAAACGACTGATACAGAAAGCAGAAGTTGGATACTAGGGTGCATACGGACCCTTACGGAGAAAAGAGGTTTGAGACTGCAGTACAGAAGGACTGGTACCGAGGGAAGAGGTTGGATACTGGGGTGCAGAAGAACTGATGTAGAGAACAGAGGTTGAAAACTGGGGTGCAGAAGGATCGTTGGGACGAGCAGAGTATGGAGACTGGGGTCTAGAAGGACTGTTGCAGAGAGCACAGGATGGAGACTGGGTGTAGAAGAGTTGCAGAGAGCAGACGTTGGAGACAGGGGTGCAGAAGGATCGTTTTGGCGAGCAGAGTATGGAGATTGGGGTGTAGAATGACTTTTCCATAGAGCAGAGGTTGGAGACTGGGGTGTCGAAAGACTGTTTCTGAGAGCAGATGTTGGAAACTTGGGTGCAGAAGGACTGTTGCATAGAGCAGAGATTAAAGCCTGAGGTACAGAAAAACTGTTACAGAGAGTAGAGTTTGGAGACTGGGGTGCAGATGGATTATTGCAGAGAGAAGAGTTTTCAGACTTAGCTACAGAAGAACTGTTGCAGACAGCAGATGTTGGAGACTGGGGTTCACAAGGACTGTTGCAGCGAGCAGAGGTTTGAGACTGGGGTGCCAAAGGATCTTTGCAGAGAGCAGAGCTTGGAGACTGAGGTGCAGAAGGATCTTTGCAGAGAGCAGAGTTTGGAGACTGGGGTGCAGAAGAAATGTTGGAGAGAGCAGAGGTGAGAGACTTAGGTGCAGAAGGACTGATAGAGAAAGCAGATGTTGGAGACTGGGGTGCTGAAGGATCGTTACAAAGAGCAGAGGTTGGAGAATCCGGTACAGAAGGACTGTTACAGAGAGCAGAGTTTGGAGACTGGGGTGCAGAAGGACTGATAAAGAAAGCAGATGTTGGAGACTGGGGTTCAGAAGGCCCGTTACAGAAAGCAAAGGTTGGAGAATCCGGTACAGATGGACTGTTACAGAGAGCAGAGTTTGGAGACTGGGTTGCAGAAGACTGTTGCAGAGAGCAGATTTTGGAGACTAAGTTGCAGAATTATTGTTACAGAGAGCAGAGTTTGGAGACTGGATTGCAGAAGTACTGTTACAGCGAGCAGCAGTTGGAGACTGGTGTGCAGAAGGATCTTGCAGAGAGCAGATTTTCGAGACTGGGGTGCAGAAGGACTGTTGTAGAGAGCAGATGTTGGAGACTGGGGTCAAGAAGGATCCTTTCAGAGAGCAGAGGTTGGAGACTTGGGTGCACAAGGCCTGTTACAGACAGCAGAGTTTGTAGAGTGGAGTTCAGAAGGACTGTTACAGAGAGCAGAGTTTGCAGACTTGGTTTCAATAGGGTCTTACAGAGAGATGAGGTTGGAGACTGAGCTACAGAAGGACTGTTATAGAGAGCAGATGGTGGAGACTGGGGTGTTGAAGGATCGTTGGGGTGAGCAGATTATGGAGACTGGGGTGTAGAAGGACTGTTGCAGAGAGCAGAGGTTGGAGACTGGGGTGTAGATGGACTGTTGCAGAGAGCAGACGTTGGAGACTGTGGTGCAAAAGGATCGTTGGGGCTAGCAGAGTATAGAGACTGGGGTGTAGAAAGACTGTTGCAGAGAGCAGAGGCTGGAGTCTGGGGTGTAGAAGGACTGTTTCAGAGAGCAGATGTTGGAGACTTGTGTGCAGAGCGACTGTTTCATAGAGCAATTTTTGGAGACTGAGGTACAGAGGACTGTTACAGAGAGCAGAGTTTGGAGACGGGGGTGCAGATTGATTATTGCAGAGAGCAGAGTTTTCAGACTGAGGTTCAGAAGAACTTTTGCAGAGAGAAGATGTTGGAGACTGGGGTTCACAAGGACTGCTGCAGAGAACAGAGGTTGGAGACTGCTGTGCAGAAGGATCTTTGCAGAGAGCAGAGTTTGGAGAATGTGGTGCAGAATGATCGTTGCAGAGAGCACAGGTTGGAGACTGGGGTGCAGAAGGAATGTTGTAGAGAGCAGTATTTGGAGACTTGTGTGCAGAAGGACTGTTGCAGAAAGCAGAAGTTGGAGACTGAGGTGCAGAAAGACTGTTACATTAAGCAGAGGTTGAAGACTGGGGTACAGAAGGACTGATAGAGAAAGAATATGTTGGAGACTGGGGTGCAAAAGGACCATTTCAAAGAGCAATTGTTGGAGAATCCGGTACAGAAGGACAGTTACAGCGAGCAGAGGTTGGAGACTGGTTTGCAGAAAGATCTTACAGAGAGCAGATGTTGGAGAGTGGGGGTGCAAAAGGACTTTTGTAGAGAGCAGAGTTTAGAGAATGGGGTTCAGAATGATCGTTGCAAAGAGTAGAGGTTGGAGACTGGGGTTCTGAAGGACCCTTACAGAGAGCAGAGTTTGGAGACTGGGGTACAGAATGCCTGTTAGAGAGCAGAGTTCAGAGACTGGGTGCAGAAGGACTGATAGAGAGAGCAGAGTTTGAAGACTGGGTTTCAGAAGGGTCTTACAGAAAGCAGAGTTTGGAGACTAAGATACAAAAGGACTGTTACTAAGAGCAGAGGTAGGAGACTGGGTGCAGTAGGATTATTGCAGAGAGCAGAGATTTCAGACTGAGGTAAAGAAGAACTGTTGCAGAGAGCAGATGTTGTAGACTGGATTACACAAGTACTGTTACAGCGAGCACAGGTATGAGACTGGGGTGCAGAAGGATCGTTGCAGAGAGCAGAGGTTGGAGACTGGGGTCAAGATGGACTGACACAGGGAGCAGAGATTGAAGACTTGGGTGCAGAAGGCCTGTTACAAAGAGCAGAGTTTGGAGCTGGGGTGTGAAAGGATCGTTGCAGAGAGCAGAGTTTGTAGACTGGGGTGCAGTAGAACTCCTACAGAGAGCAGAGTTTTTATACAAGTTTGCACAAGGATCTTACAGAGAGCAGAGTTGTAGACCTATGTGCAGCAGGACTGTTACAGAGAGCAGAGGTTGCAGACTGGGTTACAGAGGGACTGTTGCAGAGAGCAGAGACTGGACACTGGGGTGCAGAAGGACTTTTACAGAGAGCAGAGTTTGTAGAGTGAGATGCAGAAAGACTATTACAGAGAGCAGATGTTGGAATTGTGGTGCAGATGGACTGATACAGTAAGCAGAGATTGTAGACTGGGGTGCAGGAGGACTGTAACAGAGAGCAGAGTTTGAAGACTGGGGTGCAGATGAACCGTTTCAGAGAGCAGATGTTGGAGACTGGGGTGCAGAATGATTATTGCAGAGAGCAGAGGTTTCAGACTGGGGTGCAGAATGATCGTTACAGAGAGCAGAGGTTGGAGACTGTGGTGCAGAAAGACAGGTACTGAGAGCACAGATGGAGACTGGGATGCAAAAGAAATGTTGCAGAGATCAGAAGTTGGAGACTGGGGTGCAGAAGGACTGTTTCTGAGAGAAGAGGTTCGAGACTGGGGTGCAGAAGAACTGATACAGAAAGCTGACGTTAGAGCCTGGGGTGGAGAAGGACCGTTACAGAGAGCAGAGTTTTGAGACTGCGTTACAGAAGGACTGTTACTGAGAGCAGAGGTTGGATACTGGGTGCAGAAGGACTCATTGAGAGAACAGAGTTTGGATACTGGGGTACAAACAAACCGTTTCAGAGAGCAGAGGTTGTAGACTCAGGTGCAGAAGGATTGTTTCTGAGAGCAGAGTTAGGATAGTGGTGTGCAAAAGGACTGATCCAGAGAGCACATGTTGGAGAATGGGGTTCAGAAGGCCTGTTACAGATAGCAGCGGTTGGAGACTGATATTCTGAAGGATCATTTCAGACAGCAGATATTGGAGACTGAGGTGCAGAAGGACTGTTACAGAGAGGAGCGGTTGGAGACTGGGGTTCAGAAGGATTCTTACAGAGAGCAGAGGATGGAGACTGGAGTGCAAAAAGAGTGTTACAGAGAGAAGAGGATGGAGACTGGTGCGCAGAAAAAGTGTTACAGAGAGCAGAGTTTTGACACTGATGTTCAGAAGGACTGTTACAGAGAGCAGAGCTCGGAGACTGGTGTTTAGAAGGATCATTGTAGAGAACAGAGGTTTGAGACTGAGGTGCAGAAGGATCATTGCAGAGAGCCGAGGTTGGAGACTGAGGTGCAGAAAGATTGCTACAGAGAGAAGAGGTTGAAGACTGAGGTGCAGAAGGACAGTTACAGAGAGCACAGTTTGGAGACTGGGGTTAAGAAGAAATGTTGCAGAGAGCAGAAGTTGGAGACTGGGGTGCAGAAGGAATGTTGCAGAGAGCAGATTTTGGAGACTGCGGTACAGAAAGACTTTTACAGAAAGGAGAGGTCGGAGACTGGGGTGCAGAGGATTCTTACAGAGAGCAGAAGATGGAGACTGGGGTGCAGAATACCTGTTGCATTGAGTAGACGTTGGAGACTGGGGTGCAGAAAGTTCGTTGCAGATAGTAGAGGTTTGAGACTGGAGTATAGAAGGACTTTTGCAGAGAGCAGTGGTTTGAGGCTGGGATGCAGAAGGACTGTTATAGAGAGCAGAGGTTGGAGACTGGGGTGCAGAAGAACTGATACAGAAAGCAGAGTGTGGAGACTGGTGTGCAGAAGGACCGTTACACAAAGCAGAGTTTTGAGACTATGGTACACAAGGACTTTTAGAGAGAGCTGAGTTTAGAGACTGGGGGGCAGAAGAAGTAATTCAGAAAAAAGAGTTTGGAGACTGGGGTGCCAAAGGACAGTTACAGAGAGCACAGATGGAGACTGGGGTGCAAAAGAAATGGTACAGAGAGCAAAAGTATGAGACTGGGGTGAAGAAGGACCGTTGCAGAGAGCAGAAGATGGAGACTGAAGTGTGAAAAATTGTTACAGAGAGCAGAGTTTGGAGACTGGGGTGCAGAAGAACTGATACAGAAAGCAGACGTTGGAGACTGGGAAGCAATAGGACCGTTACAGAGAGGAGATGTTGGAGACTGCAGTACAGAAGGACTGTTACAGAGAGCAGAGGTTTGAGACTTGGGTGCATAAGGACTGATGCAGAGAACAGAGTTTGGAGACTGGGGTGCAGAACAAACTTTGCAGAGAGCAGAGGTTGGAGACTGAGGTGAAGAAGGATCGTTGAAGAGAGAAGAGGATGGAGACTGGGTTGCAGAAGGCCTTTTATAGAGTGCAGAGGTTAGAGAGTAGGGTGCAGAAGGCCTGTTACAAGGAGCAGAGTTTGAAAACTGGAGTGCAGAAGGATCTTACAAAGAGCAGAGGCTGGAGACTAGGGTCAGAAAGACTGTTGCAGAGAACAGACATTGGAGACTGGGGTGCAGAAGGATCATTGCAGAGAGCAGAAGTTGGAGACTGGGGTATAGAAGGACTGTTGCAGAGAACAGAGGTAGGAGACTGGGGTGCAGAAGGACTGTTACAGATAGCACAGTTTCCAGACAGGGTTGCAGAAGGATCTTACAGAGAGCATTTTGGAGAGTGATTTTCAGAAGGACTGTTTCAGAGAGCAAAGGTTGGAAACTGGGGTCCAGTAGGACTGTTTCAGAGTGCAGAGTTTTCAGACTGATGTGCACCAAGACTGCAGTAGAGAGCAGATATTGAATCCTGGGGTGCAGAAGAACTGTCACAGAGAGCAGAGTTTGGAGACTAGTGTGCAGAAGAATCGTTGCAGAGAGCACAGGTTGGAAACTGGAGTGCAGAACAATCTTACAGAGAACAGAGTTTGGAGACGGAGGTGTAGAAGGACTTTTGTAGAGCATAGAGGTTGGAGACTTAGGAGCAGAAGAACTGTTGAATAGAGGAGAGGTTGGAGACTGAGGTCCAGTAGGATTGTTACAGAGATCAGAGTGTGGAGACTGGGGAGAAGAAGAAGTGTTACAGAAAGCAGAGTTTGGAGATTGGGGTGCAGTAGAACTGTTACCTGGAGCAGAGGTTGAAGACTGGGGTGCAGAAGGACTGTTGCAGAGAGCAGAGTTTGGAGACTGAGGTGCAGAATGACTGTTACAAAGAGCAGAGGTTGGAAACTGGGGTTCAAAAAAACCGTTGCAGAGAGCAGAGCTTGGAACCTGGGAGAAGAAGGATCGTTGCAGAGAACGGATGTTGGAGACAGGGGTGCAGAAAGACTGTTACAGAGAGCATAGGTTGGAGACTGAAATGCAGAAGGACCTTTACAGATTGCAAAACTTCGAGACTGAGGTGGAGTAGGACTTTTACAGAGAGGAGAGGTTGGAGACTGGGATGCAAAATTATTCTTACAGAGAGCAGTGTATGGAGACTTGGGTGCCAAAGGAGTTTTACAGAGTGCAAAGTTTGGAGATTGGGGTTCAGAAGAACTGTTACAGAGAGCAGAAGTTGGAGACTGGGGTGTAGAAGGTCTCTTACAGGGAACAGAGTTTGGAGACCTACGTGAAGATGAATTATTACAGAGAGCAGTGTTTGGACACTGTTGTGCAGAAGGACAGTTACAGAGAGCAGAGCTAGGAGACTGGGGTGCAGAAGGAGTGTTGTAGAGAGCAGAGTTTGAGACTGTGGTAAAGAAGGATCTATGCAGAGAGCAGAGGTTGAAGACTGAGGTGCAGAAGGATCGCTACAGAGAGCAGAGGTTGGAGACTGAGGTGCAGCAGGACAGTTGCAGAGAGCACTGTTTAGAGATTGGGGTGAAGAAGGACTGTAGAAGAGAGCAGAGATTGAAGACTGGGATGCAAAAGGATCGTTGCAGAGAGCAGAGTTTGGAGACTGGGGTGTAGAATGACTGTTGCAGAGAGAAGAGGTTGGAGACTGGGGTGCAAAAGGACTGTTGCAGAGAGCAGAGGTTGGAGACTGAGGTGAAGAAGGACTGTTACAGAGAGCAGAGGTTGGAGACTTGGGTGCAGAATAACTGATATCGAAAGTAGAGTTTTGAGTATCAGGTGCAGAAGCACCATTACAGACAGAAGAGGTTGGAGACTGCAGTACAGAAGGACTGTTACAGAGAGCAGAGTTTGGAGCCTGGGTTTTACAAAGACTTTTGCTTAGAACAGAGGTTGGAGACTGGGGTGCAGAAAGACTGTTGCAGAGAGCAGAAGTTGGAGACTGAGGTGCAGAACGATCATTGCAGAGAGCAGAGTTTTCAGACTGAGGTGCAGAAGGACTATTACAGAGAGCAGATGTGAAAGACTGGGGTGTACAAGGACTGTTGCAGAGAGTAGCAGTTGGAGAATGGCGTCCAGAAGGACTGTTGCCGAGAGCAGAGGTTGGAAACTGGGGTGGAGAAGAACTGCTGCAGGGAGCAGAGTTTAGAGACTGAGGTGCAGAAGGACTGTTACAGAGAGCAGACGTTGGAGACTGGGGTGGAGAAGGACTGATACAGAAAGCAGACGTTGGTGACCTGTGTTCAGAAGGACTGTTGCAGAGAGCAGAGATTGCACACTGGGGTGAAGAAGGACTATTGCAGAGAGCAGAGGTGGCAGAGTGAGGTACAGAAGGACTGTTACAGAGAGCAGAGTTTGGAGAATGTGGGGCAGAAGGACTGATACAGAAAGCTGATGTCGGATACTGGTCTTCAGAAGGACCCTTACAGAGAACAGAGGTTGGATACTGCCGTACAGAAGGACTGTTACAGAGAGCAGAGGTTGGATACTGGGGTGCAGAAGTACTGTTGCAGAGAGAAGAAGTTAGTGTCTGAGGTGCAGAAGGACTGTTAAAGAGAGCAAAGGTTTGAGACCGGGGTGCAGAAGGACTGATACAGAAAGGAGAGTTTGTAGACTGGGGTGCAGAAGGACCATTACAGAGAGTAGAGGTTGGAGACTGCAGTACAGAAGTACTGTTACAGAGAGCAGAGGTTGGAGACTACGGTGGAAAAGGACTGTTACAGAGAGCATACTTTGGAGACTGGGGTGTGGAAGGAATGTTGTAGAGAGAAGAGGTTGACGACTGGGTTGCAGAAGCACTGTTGCAGAGAGCAGAGGTTGCAGAGTGAAGTGCAGAAGGACTGTTACAGAAAGAAGAGTTTGGAGACTGTGGTGAAGAAAGACTGATACAGAAAGCAGAGGTTGGAGACTGGGGTTCAGAAGGAATCTTATGGAGAACATAGGTTGAAGACTGTGGTAATTAGAACTGTTTTAGAGAACAGGTTGGAGACTGGGGTGCAGAAGAAATGTTACAGAGAGCAGCGTTTGGAAACTGGGGTGCAGAAGGATCTTACAGAGAGGAAAGTTTGGAGACTGGAGTGCAGAAGGAATTTTGCAGAGAGCAGACGTTGGAGACTGGGGTGCAGAAGGATCGTTGCAGAGAGTAGATTATGGAGACTGGGGTATAGAAGGACTGTTCTAGAGAGCAGAGGTTGGAGACTGGGGTGCAGAAGGACTCTTGCAGATAGCAGTTGTTGAAGTGTGATGTGCAGAAAAACTGTTACAGAGAGCAGTGTTTGGAGACTGGGGTGCAGGACTGATACTGAGAGCAGAGGTTGGAGACTGGGGTGCAGAAAAACTGTTAAAGAGAGTAGAGTTTAGAGACTTGAATGCAGAAGGCCTGTTACAGAGAGGAGAGGTTGTAGACTGGGGTGCAGAAGGCCTCTTACAGAGAACAGAGGTTGGAGACTGATGTGCAGAAGGACTGATACAAAGAGCAGAGGTTGGAGACTGGGTTTCAGAAAGACTGTTGTAGAGTGCAGTGTTTGGAGACTGGGGTGCAGAAGGACTGTTGCAGAGAGCAGAGGTTTGAGACTTGGGTGCAGAAGGACTGTTGTAGAGAGCAGAGTTTTGAGACTGGATTGCAAAAGGAGGGTTGCAGAGAGCAGAATTTGGAGACTGGAGTGCAGAAGGACTGTTGCAGAGAGCAGAGTTAGTAGTCTGATGTGCAAAAAGAATCTGAAAGAGAGCAGAGTTTGGAGACTGGGGTGCAGAAGGACTCTTACAGAGAGCAGAGCTTGAAGACTGGGTTG
>NW_027525954.1:0-12346 GCF_052094955.1 Ictidomys tridecemlineatus
ATCAAACACGGTTTGTGCTAGGTCTTTGAAACTTGACACCATGAAGCAGTTTCAAGTTCTATCTCTATGGTTTGTTTGCTGTTGATGTAGCCCTAAGCAGAGACTGGCGAGAATCACTTTCATGGAAAGGGCCTGCCAAGCTTCCAAAAAACTACGAGTTGCCTGAAATCTCAGCACACACTTTTTCACCCAATCTTGATGAAACTTTCAGGTAATGATCAGTACACCAATCCCACTTGGCTCGCCAAATTTCGTTCTTCTAGGTGAACCGTTCGTTGGCAGTAACCGGTTTCATTTTGAGGTTTCACTCTGTTTTCTCCTATAGGGATACATGTATTTGGAACTCTAAATCAAACACGGTTTGTGCTAGCTCTTTGAAACTTGACACCATAAAGCAGTTTCAAGTTCTATCTCTATGGTTTGTTTGCTGTTGATGTAGCCCTAAGCAGAGACTGGCGAGAATCACTTTCATGGAAAGGGCCTGCCAAGCTTCCAAAAAACTACGAGTTGCCTGATATCTCAGCACACACTTTTTCACCCAATCTTGATGAAACTTTCAGGTAATGATCAGTACACCAATCCCACTTGGCTCGCCAAATTTCGTTCTTCTAGGTGAAACCGTTCGTTGGCAGTAACCGGTTTCATTTTGAGGTTTCACTCTGTTTTCTCCTATAGGGATAAATGTATTTGGAACTCTAAATCAAACACGGTTTGTGCTAGCTCTTTGAAACTTGACACAATAAAGCAGTTTCAAGTTCTATCTCTATGGTTTGTTTGCTGTTGATGTAGCCCTAAGCAGAGACTGGCGAGAATCACTTTCATGGAAAGGGCCTGCCAAGCTTCCAAAAAACTACGAGTTGCCTGAAAACTCAGCACACACTTTTTCACCCAATCTTGATGAAACTTTCAGGTAATGGTCAGTACACCAATCCCACTTGGCTCGCCAAATTTCGTTCTTCTAGGGGAAACCGTTCGTTGGCAGTAACCGGTTTCATTTTGAGGTTTCACTCTGTTTTCTCCTATAGGGATACATGTATTTGGAACTCTAAATCAAACACGGTTTGTGCTAGCTCTTTGAAACTTGACACCATAAAGCAGTTTCAAGTTCTATCTCTATGGTTATTTTGCTGTTGATGTACCCCTAAGTAGAGACTGGCGAGAATCACTTTCATGGAAAGGGCCTGCCAAGCTTCCAAAAAACTACGAGTTGCCTGAAATCTCAGCACACACTTTTTCACCCAATCTTGATGAAACTTTCAGGTAATGATCAGTACACCAATCCCACTTGGCTCGCCAAATTTCGTTCTTCTAGGTGAAACCGTTCGTTGGCAGTAACCGGTTTCATTTTGAGGTTTCACTCTGTTTTCTCCTATAGGGATACATGTATTTGGAACTCTAAATCAAACACGGTTTGTGCTAGCTCTTTGAAACTTGACACCATAAAGCAGTTTCAAGTTCTATCTCTATGGTTTGTTTGCTGTTGATGTAGCCCTAAGCAGAGACTGGCGAGAATCACTTTCATGGAAAGGGCCTGCCAAGCTTCCAAAAAACTACGAGTTGCCTGAAATCTCAGCACACACTTTTTCACCCAATCTTGATGAAACTTTCAGGTAATGGTCAGTACACCAATCCCACTTGGCTCACCAAATTTCGTTCTTCTAGGTGAAACCGTTCGTTGGCAGTAACCGGTTTCATTTTGAGGTTTCACTCTGTTTTCTCCTATAGGGATACATGTATTTGGAACTCTAAATCAAACAAGGTTTGTGCTAGCTCTTTGAAACTTGACACCATAAAGCAGTTTCAAGTTCTATCTCTATGGTTTGTTTGCTGTTGATGTCCCCCTAAGCAGAGACTGGCGAGAATCACTTTCATGGAAAGGGCCTGCCAAGCTTCCAAAAAACTACGAGTTGCCTGAAATCTCAGCACACACTTTTTCACCCAATCTTGATGAAACTTTCAGGTAATGGTCAGTACACCAATCCCACTTGGCTCGCCAAATTTCGTTCTTCTAGGTGATACCGTTCGTTGGCAGTAACCGGTTTCATTTTGAGGTTTCACTCTGTTTGATCCTATAGGGATACATGTATTTGGAACTCTAAATCAAACACGGTTTGTGCTAGCTCTTTGAAACTTGACACCATAAAGCAGTTTCAAGTTCTATCTCTATGGTTTGTTTGCTGTTGATGTAGCCCTAAGCAGAGACTGGCGAGAATCACTTTCATGGAAAGGGCCTGCCAAGCTTCCAAAAAACTACGAGTTGCCTGAAATCTCAGCACACACTTTTTCACCCAATCTTGATGAAACTTTCAGGTAATGGTCAGTACACCAATCCCACTTGGCTCACCAAATTTCGTTCTTCTAGGTGAAACCGTTCGTTGGCAGTAACCGGTTTCATTTTGAGGTTTCACTCTGTTTTCTCCTATAGGGATACATGTATTTGGAACTCTAAATCAAACACGGTTTGTGCTAGCTCTTTGAAACTTGACACCATAAAGCAGTTTCAAGTTCTATCTCTATGGTTTGTTTGCTGTTGATGTAGCCCTAAGCAGAGACTGGCGAGAATCACTTTCATGGAAAGGGCCTGCCAAGCTTCCAAAAAACTACGAGTTGCCTGAAATCTCAGCACACACTTTTTCACCCAATCTTGATGAAACTTTCAGGTAATGATCAGTACACCAATCCCACTTGGCTCGCCAAATTTCGTTCTTCTAGGTGAAACCGTTCGTTGGCAGTAACCGGTTTCATTTTGAGGTTTCACTCTGTTTTCTCCTATAGGGATACATGTATTTGGAACTCTAAATCAAACACGGTTTGTGCTAGCTCTTTGAAACTTGACACCATAAAGCAGTTTCAAGTTCTATCTCTATGGTTTGTTTGCTGTTGATGTAGCCCTAAGCAGAGACTGGCGAGAATCACTTTCATGGAAAGGGCCTGCCAAGCTTCCAAAAAACTACGAGTTGCCTGAAATCTCAGCACACACTTTTTCACCCAATCTTGATGAAACTTTCAGGTAATGATCAGTACACCAATCCCACTTGGCTCGCCAAATTTCGTTCTTCTAGGTGAAACCGTTCGTTGGCAGTAACCGGTTTCATTTTGAGGTTTCACTCTGTTTTCTCCTATAGGGATACATGTATTTGGAACTCTAAATCAAACACGGTTTGTGCTAGCTCTTTGAAACTTGACACCATAAAGCAGTTTCAAGTTCTATCTCTATGGTTTGTTTGCTGTTGATGTAGCCCTAAGCAGAGACTGGCGAGAATCACTTTCATGGAAAGGGCCTGCCAAGCTTCCAAAAAACTACGAGTTGCCTGAAATCTCAGCACACACTTTTTCACCCAATCTTGATGAAACTTTCAGGTAATGATCAGTACACCAATCCCACTTGGCTCGCCAAATTTTGTTCTTCTAGGTGAAACCGTTCGTTGGCAGTAACCGGTTTCATTTTGAAGTTTCACTCTGTTTTCTCCTATAGGGATACATGTATTTGGAACTCTAAATCAAACAAGGTTTGTGCTAGCTCTTTGAAACTTGACACCATAAAGCAGTTTCAAGTTCTATCTCTATGGTTTGTTTGCTGTTGATGTCCCCCTAAGCAGAGACTGGCGAGAATCACTTTCATGGAAAGGGCCTGCCAAGCTTCCAAAAAACTACGAGTTGCCTGAAATCTCAGCACACACTTTTTCACCCAATCTTGATGAAACTTTCAGGTAATGGTCAGTACACCAATCCCACTTGGCTCGCCAAATTTCGTTCTTCTAGGTGATACCGTTCGTTGGCAGTAACCGGTTTCATTTTGAGGTTTCACTCTGTTTGATCCTATAGGGATACATGTATTTGGAACTCTAAATCAAACACGGTTTGTGCTAGCTCTTTGAAACTTGACACCATAAAGCAGTTTCAAGTTCTATCTCTATGGTTTGTTTGCTGTTGATGTAGCCCTAAGCAGAGACTGGCGAGAATCACTTTCATGGAAAGGGCCTGCCAAGCTTCCAAAAAACTACGAGTTGCCTGAAATCTCAGCACACACTTTTTCACCCAATCTTGATGAAACTTTCAGGTAATGGTCAGTACACCAATCCCACTTGGCTCGCCAAATTTCGTTCTTCTAGGTGAAACCGTTCGTTGGCAGTAACCGGTTTCATTTTGAGGTTTCACTCTGTTTTCTCCTATAGGGATACATGTATTTGGAACTCTAAATCAAACACGGTTTGTGCTAGCTCTTTGAAACTTGACACCATAAAGCAGTTTCCAGTTCTATCTCTATGGTTTGTTTGCTGTTGATGTACCCCTAAGCAGAGACTGGCGAGAATCACTTTCATGGAAAGGGCCTGCCAAGCTTCCAAAAAACTACGAGTTGCCTGAAATCTCAGCACACACTTTTTCACCCAATCTTGATGAAACTTTCAGGTAATGATCAGTACACCAATCCCACTTGGCTCGCCAAATTTCGTTCTTCTAGGTGAAACCGTTCGTTGGCAGTAACCGGTTTCATTTTGAGGTTTCACTCTGTTTTCTCCTATAGGGATACATGTATTTGGAACTCTAAATCAAACACGGTTTGTGCTAGCTCTTTGAAACTTGACACCATAAAGCAGTTTCAAGTTCTATCTCTATGGTTTGTTTGCTGTTGATGTAGCCCTAAGCAGAGACTGGCGAGAATCACTTTCATGGAAAGGGCCTGCCAAGCTTCCAAAAAACTACGAGTTGCCTGAAATCTCAGCACACACTTTTTCACCCAATCTTGATGAAACTTTCAGGTAATGATCAGTACACCAATCCCACTTGGCTCGCCAAATTTCGTTCTTCTAGGTGAAACCGTTCGTTGGCAGTAACCGGTTTCATTTTGAGGTTTCACTCTGTTTTCTCCTATAGGGATACATGTATTTGGAACTCTAAATCAAACACGGTTTGTGCTAGCTCTTTGAAACTTGACACCATAAAGCAGTTTCAAGTTCTATCTCTATGGTTTGTTTGCTGTTGATGTAGCCCTAAGCAGAGACTGGCGAGAATCACTTTCATGGAAAGGGCCTGCCAAGCTTCCAAAAAACTACGAGTTGCCTGAAATCTCAGCACACACTTTTTCACCCAATCTTGATGAAACTTTCAGGTAATGATCAGTACACCAATCCCACTTGGCTCGCCAAATTTTGTTCTTCTAGGTGAAACCGTTCGTTGGCAGTAACCGGTTTCATTTTGAAGTTTCACTCTGTTTTCTCCTATAGGGATACATGTATTTGGAACTCTAAACCAAACACGGTTTGTTCTAGCTCTTTGAAACTTGACACCATAAAGCAGTTTCAAGTTCTATCTCTATGGTTTGTTTGCTGTTGATGTAGCTGTAAGCAGACACTGGCGAGAATCACTTTCATGGAAAGGGCCTGCCAAGCTTCCAAAAAACTACGAGTTGCCTGAAATCTCAGCACACACTTTTTCACCCAATCTTGATGAAACTTTCAGGTAATGGTCAGTACACCAATCCCACTTGGCTCGCCAAATTTCGTTCTTCTAGGTGAAACCGTTCGTTGGCAGTAACCGGTTTCATTTTGAGGTTTCACTCTGTTTTCTCCTATAGGGATACATGTATTTGGAACTCTAAATCAAACACGGTTTGTGGTAGCTCTTTGAAACTTGACACCATAAAGCAGTTTCAAGTTCTATCTATATGGTTTGTTTGCTGTTGATGTACCCCTAAGCAGAGACTGGCGAGAATCACTTTCATGGAAAGGGCCTGCCAAGCTTCCAAAAAACTACGAGTTGCCTGAAATCTCAGCACACACTTTTTCACCCAATCTTGATGAAACTTTCAGGTAATGGTCAGTACACCAATCCCACTTGGCTCGCCAAATTTCGTTCTTCTAGGTGAAACCGTTCGTTGGCAGTAACCGGTTTCATTTTGAGGTTTCACTCTGTTTTCTCCTATAGGGATACATGTATTTGGAACTCTAAATCAAACACGGTTTGTGCTAGCTCTTTGAAACTTGACACCATAAAGCAGTTTCAAGTTCTATCTCTATGGTTTGTTTGCTGTTGATGTAGCCCTAAGAAGAGACTGGCGAGAATCACTTTCATGGAAAGGGCCTGCCAAGCTTCCAAAAAACTACGAGTTGCCTGAAATCTCAGCACACACTTTTTCACCCAATCTTGATGAAACTTTCAGGTAATGGTCAGTACACCAATCCCACTTGGCTTGCCAAATTTCGTTCTTCTAGGTGAAACCGTTCGTTGGCAGTAACCGGTTTCATTTTGAGGATTCACTCTGTTTTCTCCTATAGGGATACATGTATTTGGAACTCTAAATCAAACACGGTTTGTGCTAGCTCTTTGAAACTTGACACCATAAAGCAGTTTCAAGTTCTATCTCTATGGTTTGTTTGCTGTTGATGTAGCCCTAAGCAGAGACTGGCGAGAATCACTTTCATGGAAAGGGCCTGCCAAGCTTCCAAAAAACTACGAGTTGCCTGAAATCTCAGCACACACTTTTTCACCCAATCTTGATGAAACTTTCAGGTAATGGTCAGTACACCAATCCCACTTGGCTCACCAAATTTCGTTCTTCTAGGTGAAACCGTTCGTTGGCAGTAACCGGTTTCATTTTGAGGTTTCACTCTGTTTTCTCCTCTAGGGATACATGTATTTGGAACTCTAAATCAAACACGGTTTGTGCTAGCTCTTTGAAACTTGACACCATAAAGCAGTTTCAAGTTCTATCTCTATGGTTTGTTTGCTGTTGATGTAGCCCTAAGCAGAGACTGGCGAGAATCACTTTCATGGAAAGGGCCTGCCAAGCTTCCAAAAAACTACGAGTTGCCTGAAATCTCAGCACACACTTTTTCACCCAATCTTGATGAAACTTTCAGGTAATGGTCAGTACACCAATCCCACCTGGCTCGCCAAATTTCGTTCTTCTAGGTGAAACCGTTCGTTGGCAGTAACCGGTTTCATTTTGAGGTTTCACTCTGTTTTCTCCTATAGGGATACATGTATTTGGAACTCTAAATCAAACAAGGTTTGTGCTAGCTCTTTGAAACTTGACACCATAAAGCAGTTTCCAGTTCTATCTCTATGGTTTGTTTGCTGTTGATGTACCCCTAAGCAGAGACTGGCGAGAATCACTTTAATGGAAAGTGCCTGCCAAGCTTCCAAAAAACTACGAGTTGCCTGAAATCTCAGCACACACTTTTTCACCCAATCTTGATGAAACTTTCAGGTAATGATCAGTACACCAATCCCACTTGGCTCGCCAAATTTCGTTCTTCTATGTGAAACCGTTCGTTGGCAGTAACCGGTTTCATTTTGAGGTTTCACTCTGTTTTCTCCTATAGGGATACATGTATTTGGAACTCTAAATCAAACACGGTTTGTGCTAGCTCTTTGAAACTTGACACCATAAAGCAGTTTCAAGTTCTATCTCTATGGTTTGTTTGCTGTTGATGTAGCCCTAAGCAGAGACTGGCGAGAATCACTTTCATGGAAAGGGCCTGCCAAGCTTCAAAAAAACTACAAGTTGCCTGAAATCTCAGCACACACTTTTTCACCCAATCTTGATGAAACTTTCAGGTAATGATCAGTACACCAATCCCACTTGGCTCGCCAAATTTCGTTCTTCTAGGTGAAACCGTTCGTTGGCAGTAACCGGTTTCATTTGGAGGTTTCACTCTGTTTTCTCCTATAGGGATACATGTATTTGGAATTCTAAATCAAACACGGTTTGTGCTAGCTCTTTGAAACTTGACACCATAAAGCAGTTTCAAGTTCTCTCTCTATGGTTTGTTTGCTGTTGATGTAGCCCTAAGCAGAGACTGGCGAGAATCACTTTCATGGAAAGGGCCTGCCAAGCTTCCAAAAAACTACGAGTTGCCTGAAATCTCAGCACACACTTTTTCACCCAATCTTGATGAAACTTTCAGGTAATGATCAGTACACCAATCCCACTTGGCTCGCCAAATTTCGTTCTTCTAGGTGAAACCGTTCGTTGGCAGTAACCGGTTTCATTTTGAGGTTTCACTCTGTTTTCTCCTATAGGGATAAATGTATTTGGAACTCTAAATCAAACACGGTTTGTGCTAGCTCTTTGAAACTTGACACAATAAAGCAGTTTCAAGTTCTATCTCTATGGTTTGTTTGCTGTTGATGTAGCCCTAAGCAGAGACTGGCGAGAATCACTTTCATGGAAAGGGCCTGCCAAGCTTCCAAAAAACTACGAGTTGCCTGAAAACTCAGCACACACTTTTTCACCCAATCTTGATGAAACTTTCAGGTAATGGTCAGTACACCAATCCCACTTGGCTCGCCAAATTTCGTTCTTCTAGGGGAAACCGTTCGTTGGCAGTAACCGGTTTCATTTTGAGGTTTCACTCTGTTTTCTCCTATAGGGATACATGTATTTGGAACTCTAAATCAAACACGGTTTGTGCTAGCTCTTTGAAACTTGACACCATAAAGCAGTTTCAAGTTCTATCTCTATGGTTATTTTGCTGTTGATGTACCCCTAAGTAGAGACTGGCGAGAATCACTTTCATGGAAAGGGCCTGCCAAGCTTCCAAAAAACTACGAGTTGCCTGAAATCTCAGCACACACTTTTTCACCCAATCTTGATGAAACTTTCAGGTAATGGTCAGTACACCAATCCCACTTGGCTCGCCAAATTTCGTTCTTCTAGGTGAAACCGTTCGTTGGCAGTAACCGGTTTCATTTTGAGGTTTCACTCTGTTTTCTCCTATAGGGATACATGTATTTGGAACTCTAAATCAAACACGGTTTGTGCTAGCATTTGAAACTTGACACCATAAAGCAGTTTCAAGTTCTATCTCTATGGTTTGTTTGCTGTTGATGTACCCCTAAGCAGAGACTGGCGAGAATCACTTTCATGGAAAGGGCCTGCCAAGCTTCCAAAAAACTACGAGTTGCCTGAAATCTCAGCACACACTTTTTCACCCAATCTTGATGAAACTTACAGGTAATGGTCAGTACACCAATCCCACTTGGCTCGCCAAATTTCGTTCTTCTAGGTGAAACCGTTCGTTGGCAGTAACCGGTTTCATTTTGAGGTTTCACTCTGTTTTCTCCTATAGGGATACATGTATTTGGAACTCTAAATCAAACACGGTTTGTGCTAGCTCTTTGAAACTTGACACCATAAAGCAGTTTCAAGTTCTATCTCTATGGTTTGTTTGCTGTTGATGTAGCCCTAAGCAGAGACTGGCGAGAATCACTTTCATGGAAAGGGCCTGCCAAGCTTCCAAAAAACTACGAGTTGCCTGAAATCTCAGCACACACTTTTTCACCCAATCTTGATGAAACTTTCAGGTAATGGTCAGTACACCAATCCCACTTGGCTCGCCAAATTTCGTTCTTCTAGGTGAAACCGTTCGTTGGCAGTAACCGGTTTCATTTTGAGGATTCACTCTGTTTTCTCCTATAGGGATACATGTATTTGGAACTCTAAATCAAACACGGTTTGTGCTAGCTCTTTGAAACTTGACACCATAAAGCAGTTTCAAGTTCTATCTCTATGGTTTGTTTGCTGTTGATGTAGCCCTAAGCAGAGACTGGCGAGAATCACTTTCATGGAAAGGGCCTGCCAAGCTTCCAAAAAACTACGAGTTCCCTGAAATCTCAGCACACACTTTTTCACCCAATCTTGAGGAAACTTTCAGGTAATGGTCAGTACACCAATCCCACTTTGCTCGCCAAATTTCGTTCTTCTTGGTGAAACCGTTCGTTGGCAGTAACCGGTTTCATTTTGAGGTTTCACTCTGTTTTCTCCTATAGGGATACATGTATTTGGAACTCTAAATCAAACAAGGTTTGTGCTAGCTCTTTGAAACTTGACACCATAAAGCAGTTTCAAGTTCTATCTCTATGGTTTGTTTGCTGTTGATGTCCCCCTAAGCAGAGACTGGCGAGAATCACTTTCATGGAAAGGGCCTGCCAAGCTTCCAAAAAACTACGAGTTGCCTGAAATCTCAGCACACACTTTTTCACCCAATCTTGATGAAACTTTCAGGTAATGGTCAGTACACCAATCCCACTTGGCTCGCCAAATTTCGTTCTTCTAGGTGATACCGTTCGTTGGCAGTAACCGGTTTCATTTTGAGGTTTCACTCTGTTTGATCCTATAGGGATACATGTATTTGGAACTCTAAATCAAACACGGTTTGTGCTAGCTCTTTGAAACTTGACACCATAAAGCAGTTTCAAGTTCTATCTCTATGGTTTGTTTGCTGTTGATGTAGCCCTAAGCAGAGACTGGCGAGAATCACTTTCATGGAAAGGGCCTGCCAAGCTTCCAAAAAACTACGAGTTGCCTGAAATCTCAGCACACACTTTTTCACCCAATCTTGATGAAACTTTCAGGTAATGGTCAGTACACCAATCCCACTTGGCTCGCCAAATTTCGTTCTTCTAGGTGAAACTGTTCGTTGGCAGTAACCGGTTTCATTTTGAGGTTTCACTCTGTTTTCTCCTATAGGGATACATGTATTTGGAACTCTAAATCAAACACGGTTTGTGCTAGCTCTTTGAAACTTGACACCATAAAGCAGTTTCAAGTTCTATCTCTATGGTTTGTTTGCTGTTGATGTAGCCCTAAGCAGAGACTGGCGAGAATCACTTTCATGGAAAGGGCCTGCCAAGCTTCCAAAAAACTACGAGTTGCCTGAAAACTCAGCACACACTTTTTCACCCAATCTTGATGAAACTTTCAGGTAATGATCAGTACACCAATCCCACTTTGCTCGCCAAATTTCGTTCTTCTAGGTGAAACCGTTCGTTGGCAGTAACCGGTTTCATTTTGAGGTTTCACTCTGTTTTCTCCTATAGGGATACATGTATTTGGAACTCTAAATCAAACACGGTTTGTGCTAGCTCTTTGAAACTTGACACCATAAAGCAGTTTCAAGTTCTATCTCTATGGTTTGTTTGCTGTTGATGTAGCCCTAAGCAGAGACTGGCGAGAATCACTTTCATGGAAAGGGCCTGCCAAGCTTCCAAAAAACTACGAGTTGCCTGAAATCTCAGCACACACTTTTTCACCCAATCTTGATGAAACTTTCAGGTAATGATCAGTACACCAATCCCACTTGGCTCGCCAAATTTCGTTCTTCTAGGTGAAACCGTTCGTTGGCAGTAACCGGTTTCATTTTGAGGTTTCACTCTGTTTTCTCCTATAGGGATACATGTATTTGGAACTCTAAACCAAACACGGTTTGTGCTAGCTCTTTGAAACTTGACACCATAAAGCAGTTTCAAGTTCTATCTCTATGGTTTGTTTGCTGTTGATGTAGCCCTAAGCAGAGACTGGCGAGAATCACTTTCATGGAAAGGGCCTGCCAAGCTTCCAAAAAACTACGAGTTGCCTGAAATCTCAGCACACACTTTTTCACCCAATCTTGATGAAACTTTCAGGTAATGATCAGTACACCAATCCCACTTGGCTCGCCAAATTTTGTTCTTCTAGGTGAAACCGTTCGTTGGCAGTAACCGGTTTCATTTTGAAGGTTTCACTCTGTTTTCTCCTATAGGGATACATGTATTTGGAACTCTAAATCAAACACGGTTTGTGCTAGCTCTTTGAAACTTGACACCATAAAGCAGTTTCAAGTTCTATCTCTATGGTTTGTTTGCTGTTGATGTAGCTGTAAGCAGACACTGGCGAGAATCACTTTCATGGAAAGGGCCTGCCAAGCTTCCAAAAAACTACGAGTTGCCTGAAATCTCAGCACACACTTTTTCACCCAATCTTGATGAAACTTTCAGGTAATGGTCAGTACACCAATCCCACTTGGCTCGCCAAATTTCGTTCTTCTAGGTGAAACCGTTCGTTGGCAGTAACCGGTTTCATTTTTGAGGTTTCACTCTGTTTTACTCCTATAGGGATACATGTATTTGGAACTCTAAATCAAACACGGTTTGTGCTAGCTCTTTGAAACTTGACACCATAAAGCAGTTTCAAGTTCTATCTATATGGTTTGTTTGCTGTTGATGTATACTACTCCCTAAGCAGAGACTGGCGAGAATCACTTTCATGGAAAGGGCCTGCCAAGCTTCCAAAAAACTACGAGTTGCCTGAAATCTCAGCACACACTTTTTCACCCAATCTTGATGAAACTTTCAGGTAATGGTCAGTACACCAATCCCACTTGGCTCGCCAAATTTCGTTCTTCTAGGTGAAACCGTTCGTTGGCAGTAACCGGTTTCATTTTTTAGGTTTCACTCTGTTTTCTCCTATAGGGATACATGTATTTGGAACTCTAAATCAAACACGGTTTGTGCTAGCTCTTTGAAACTTGACACCATAAAGCAGTTTCAAGTTCTATCTCTATGGTTTGTTTGCTGTTGATGT
>NW_027525955.1:0-12324 GCF_052094955.1 Ictidomys tridecemlineatus
GCACAAACCATGTTTGATTTAGAGTTCCAAATGCATCTATCCCTATAGGAGAAAACAGAGTGAAACCTCAAAATGAAACCGGTTACTGCCAACAAACGGTTTAACCTAGAAGAACGAAATTTGGCGAGCCAAGTGGGATTGGTGTACTGATCATTACCTGAAAGTTTCATCAAGATTGGGTGAAAAAGTGTGTGCTGAGATTTCAGGCAACTCGTAGTTTTTTGGAAGCTTGGCAGGCCCTTTCCATGAAGGTGATTCTCGCCAGTCTCTGCTTAGGGCTACATCAACAGCAAACAAACCATATAGATAGAACTTGAAACTGCTTTATTGTGTCAAGTTTCAAAGAGCTAGCACAAACCGTGTTTGATTTAGAGTTCCAAATACATGTATCCCTATAGGAGAAAACAGAGTGAAACCTCAAAATGAAACCGGTTACTGCCAACGAACGGTTTAACCTAGAAGAACGAAATTTGGCGAGCCAAATGGGATTGGTGTACTCATTATTACCTGAAAGTATCATCAAGATCGGGTGAAAAAGTGTTTGCTGAGATTTCAGGCAACTCGTAGTTGTTTGGAAGCTTGGCAGGCCCTTTCCATGAAAGTGATTCTCGCCAGTCTCTGCTTGGGGCTACATCAACAGCAAACAAACCATAGTGATAGAACTTGAAACTGCTTTATTGTGTCAAGTTTCAAAGAGCTAGCACAAACCGTGTTTGATTTAGAGTTCCAAATACATGTATCCTTATAGGAGAAAAAAGAGTGAAACCTCAAAACGAAACCGGTTACTGCCAACGAACTGTTTAACCTAGAAGAAAGAAATTTGGCAAGCCAAGTGGGATTGGTGTACTGATCATTACCTGAAAGTTTCATCAAGATTGGGTGAAAAAGTGTGTGCTGAGATTTCAGGCAACTCGTATATTTTTGGAAGCTTGGCAGGCCCTTTCCATGAAAGTGATTCTCTACAGTCTCTGCTTAGGGCTACATCAACAGCAAATAAACCATAGAGATAGAACTAGAAACTGCTTTATTGTGTCAAGTTTCAAAGAGCTAGCACAAACCGTGTTTTATTTAGAGTTCCAAATACATGTATCCCTATAGGAGAAAACAGAGTGAAACCTCAAAATGAAACCGGTTACTGCCAACGAACGGTTTAACCTAGAAGAACGAAATTTGGCGAGCCAAGTGGGATTGGTGTACTGATCATTACCTGTAAGTATCATCAAGATTGGGTGAAAAAGTGTTTGCTGAGATTTCAGGCAACTCGTAGTTTTTTGGAAGCTTGGCAGGCCCTTTCCATGAAAGTGATTCTCGCCAGTCTCTGCTTAGGGCTACATCAACAGCAAACAAACCAAAGAGATAAAACTTGAAACTGCTTTATTGTGTCAAGTTTCAAATAGCTAGCACAAACCGTGTTTGTTTTAGAGTTCCAAATAAATGTATCCCTATAGGAAAAAAAGAGTGAAACCTCAAAATGAAACCGGTTACTGCCAACGAACGGTTTAACCTAGAAGAACGAAATTTGGCAACCCAAGTGGGATTGGTGTACTGATCATTACCTGAAAGTTTCATCAAGATTGGGTGAAAAAGTGTGTGCTGAGATTTCAGGCAACTCGTAGTTTTTTGGAAGCTTGGCAGGCCCTTTCCATGAAAGTGATTCTCGCCAGTCTCTGCTTAGGGCTACATGAAAAGGAAACAAACCATAGAGATAGAAGTTGAAATTGCTTTATTGTGTCAAGTTTCAAAGAGGTAGCACAAACCATGTTTGATTTAGAGTTCCAAATACATGTATCCCTATAGGAGAAAACACAGTGAAACCTCAAAATGAAACCGGTTACAGCCAA
Organism: Ictidomys tridecemlineatus; assembly: GCF_052094955.1. NCBI lineage: Eukaryota > Metazoa > Chordata > Mammalia > Rodentia > Sciuridae > Ictidomys > Ictidomys tridecemlineatus. Next base: position 1,842 of record NW_027525955.1, read on the forward strand.
CGAACGGTTTAACCTAGAAGAACGAAGTTTGGCGAGCCAATTGGGATTTGTGTACTGATCATTACCTGAAAGTATCATCAAGATTGGGTGAAAAAGTGTTTGCTGAGATTTCAGGCAACTCGTAGTTTTTTGGAAGTTTGGCAGGCCCTTTCCATGAAAGTGATTCTCGCCAGTCTCTGCTTAGGGCTACATCAACAGCAAATAAACCATAGAGATAGAACTTGAAACTGCTTTATTGTGTCAAGTTTCAAAGAGCTAGCACAAACCATGTTTGATTTAGAGTTCCAAATGCATCTATCCCTATAGGAGAAAACAGAGTGAAACCTCAAAATGAAACCGGTTACTGCCAACAAACGGTTTAACCTAGAAGAACGAAATTTGGCGAGCCAAGTGGGATTGGTGTACTGATCATTACCTGAAAGTTTCATCAAGATTGGGTGAAAATGTGTTTGCTGAGATTTCAGGCAACTCGTAGATTTTTGGAAGCTTGGCAGGCCCTTTCCATGAAAGTGATTCTCGCCAGTCTCTGCTTAGGGCTACATCAACAGCAAACAAACCATAGAGATAGAACTTGAAACTGCTTTATTGTGTCAAGTTTCAAAGAGGTAGCACAAACCATGTTTGATTTAGAGTTCCAAATACATGTATCCCTATAGGAGAAAACAGAGTGTAACCTCAAAATGAAACCGGTTACAGCCAACGAACGGTTTAACCTAGAAGAAGGAAGTTTGGCGAGCCAATTGGGATTTGTGTACTGATCATTACCTGAAAGTATCATCAAGATTGGGTGAAAAAGTGTTTGCTGAGATTTCAGGCAACTCGTAGTTTTTTGGAAGCTTGGCAGGCCCTTTCCATGAAAGTGATTCTCGCCAGTCTCTGCTTAGGGCTACATCAACAGAAAACAAACCATAGAGATAGAACTTGAAACTGCTTTATTGTGTCAAGTTTCAAAGAGCTAGCACAAACCATGTTTGATTTAGAGTTCCAAATGCATCTATCCCTATAGGAGAAAACAGAGTGAAACCTCAAAATGAAACCGGTTATTGCCAACGAACGGTTTAACCTAGAAGGACGAAATTTGGCGAGCCAAGTGGGATTGGTGTACTGATCATTACCTGAAAGTTTCATAAAGATTGGGTGAAAAAGTGTGTGCTGAGTTTCAGGCAACTCGTAGTTTTTTGGAAGCTTGGCAGGCCCTTTCCATGAAAGTGATTCTCGCCAGTCTCTGCTTAGGGCTACATCAACAGCAAACAAACCATAGAGATAGAACTTGAAACTGCTTTATTGTGTCAAGTTTCAAAGAGCTAGCACAAACCGTGTTTGATTTAGACTTCCAAATACATGTATCCCTATAGGAGAAAACGGAGTGAAACCTCAAAATGAAACCGGTTACTGCCAACGAACGGTTTAACCTAGAAGAACGAAATTTGGCGAGCCAAGTGGGATTGGTGTACTGATCATTACCTGAAAGTTTCATCAAGATTGGGTGAAAAAGTGTGTGCTGAGATTTCAGGCAACTCGTAGTTTTTTGGAAGCTTGGCAGGCCCTTTCCATGAAAGTGATTCTCGCCAGTCTCTGCTTAGGGCTACATCAACAGCAAACAAACCATAGAGATAGAACTTGAAACTACTTTATTGTGTCAACTTTCAAAGAGCTAGCACAAACCGTGTTAGATTTAGAATTCCAAATACATGTATCCCTATTGGAGAAAACAGAGTGAAACCTCAAAATGAAACCGGTTACTGCCAACGAACGGTTTAACCTAGAAGAACGAAATTTGGCGTGCCAAGTTGGACTGGTGTACTGATCATTACCTGAAAGTTTCATCAAGTTTGGGTGAAAAAGTGTGTGCTGAGATTTCAGGCAACTCGTAGTTTTTTGGAAGCTTGGCAGGCCCTTTCCATGAAAGTGTTTCTCGCCAGTCTCTGCTTAGGGCTACATCAACAGCAAACAAGCCATAGAGATAGAACTTGAAACTGCTTTATTGTGTCAAGTTTCAAAGAGCTAGCACAAACCGTGTTGGATTTAGAATTCCAAATACATGTATCCCTATAGGAGAAAACAGAGTGAAACCTCAAAATGAAACCGGTTACTGCCAACGAACGGTTTAACCTAGAAGAATGAAATTTGGCGAGCCAAGTGGGATTGGTGTACAGATCATTACCTGAAAGTTTCATCAAGATTGGGTGAAAAAGTGTGTGCTGAGATTTCAGGGAACTCGTAGTTTTTTGGAAGCTTGGCAGGTTCTTTCCATGAAAGTGATTCTCGCCAGTCTCTGCTTAGGGCTACATCAACAGCAAACAAACCATAGAGATAGAACTTGAAACTGCTTTATTGTGTCAAGTTTCAAAGAGCTAGCACAAACCGTGTTTAATTTAGAGTTCCAAATACATGTATCCCTATAGGAGAAAACAGAGTGAAACCTCAAAATGAAACCGGTTACTGCCAATGAATGGTTTAACCTAGAAGAACGAAATTTGGCGAGCCAAGTGGGATTGGTGTACTGATCATTACCTGAAAGTTTCATCAAGATTGGGTGAAAAAGTGTGTGCTGAGATTTCAGGCAACTCGTAGTTTTCTGGAAGCTTGGCAGGCCCTTTCCATGGAAGTGATTCTCGCCAGTCTCTGCATAGGGCGACATCAACAGCAAACAAACCATAGAGATAGAACTTGAAACTGCTTTACTGTGTCAAGTTTCAAAGAGCTAGCACAAACCGTGTTTGATTTAGAGTTCCAAATACATGTATCCCTATAGGAGAAAACAGAGTGAAACCTCAAAATGAAACGGGTTACTGCCAACGAACGATTTCACCTAGAAGAACGAAATTTGGCGAGCCAAGTGGGATTGGTGTACTGATCATTACCTGAAAGTTTCATCAAGACTGGGTGAAAAAGTGTGTGCTGAGATTTCAGGCAACTCGTAGTTTTTTGGAAGCTTGGCAGGCCCTTTCCATGAAAGTGATTCTCGCCAGTCTCTGCTTAGGGCTACATCAACAGCAAACAAACCATAGAGCTAGAACTTGAAACTGCTTTATTGTGTCAAGTTTTAAAGAGCTAGCACAAACCGTGTTTGATTTAGAGTTCCAAATACATGTATCCCTATAGGAGAAAACAGAGTGAAACCTCAAAATGAAACCGGTTACTGCCAACGAACGGTTTAACCTAGAAGAACGAAATTTGGCGAGCCAAGTGGGATTGGTGTACTGATCATTACTTAAAAGTTTCATCAAGATTGGGTGAAAAAGTGTTTGCTGAGATTTCAGGCAACTCGTAGTTTTTTGGAAGCTTGGCAGGCCCTTTCCATGAAAGTGATTCTCGCCAGACTCTGCTTAGGGCTACATCAACAGCAAACAAACAATAGAGATAGAACTTGAAACTGCTTTATTGTGTCAAGTTTCAAAGAGCTAGCACAAACCGTGTTTGATTTAGAGTTCCAAATACATGTATCCCTATAGGAGAAAACAGAGTGAAACCTCAAAATGAAACCGGTTACTGCCAACGAACGGTTTAACCTAGAAGAACGAAATTTGGCGAGCCAAGTGGGATTGGTGTACTGATCATTACTTAAAAGTTTCATCAAGATTGGGTGAAAAAGTGTTTGCTGAGATTTCAGGCAACTCGTAGTTTTTTGGAAGCTTGGCAGGCCCTTTCCATGAAAGTGATTCTCGCCAGACTCTGCTTAGGGCTACATCAACAGCAAACAAACAATAGAGATAGAACTTGAAACTGCTTTATTGTGTCAAGTTTCAAAGAGCTAGCACAAACCGTGTTTGATTTAGAGTTCCAAATACATGTATCCCTATAGGAGAAAACAGAGTGAAACCTCAAAATGAAACCGGTTACTGCCAACGAACGGTTTAACCTAGAAGAACGAAATTTGTCGAGCCAAGAGAGATTGGTATACTGATCATTACCTGAAAGTTTCATCAAGATTGGGTCAAAAAGTGTTTGCTGAGATTTCAGGCAACTCGTAGTTTTTTGGAAGCGTGGCAGGCCCTTTCCATGAAAGTGACTCTCGCCAGTCTCTGCTTAGGGCTACATCAACAGCAAACAAACCATAGAGATAGAACATGAAACTGCTTTATTGTGTCAAGTTTCAAAGAGCTAGCACAAACCGTGTTTGATTTAGAGTTCCAAATACATGTATCTCTATAGGAGAAAACAGAGTGAAACCTCAAAATGAAACCGGTTACTGCCAACGAAAGGTTTAACCTAGAAGAACGAAATTTGGCAAGCCAAGTGGGATTGGTGTACTGATCATTACCTGAAAGTATCATCAAGATTGGGTGAAAAAGTGTTTGCTAAGATTTAAGGCAACTCGTAGTTTTTTGGAAGCTTGGCAGGCCCTTAACATGAAAGTGATTCTCGCCAGTCTCTGCTTAGGGCTACATCAACAGCAAACAAACCATAGAGATAGAACTTGAAACTGCTATATTTTGTCAAGTTTCAAAGAGCTAGCACAAACCGTGTTTGATTTAGAGTTCCAAATACATGTATCCCTATAGGAGAAAACAGAGTGAAACCTCAAAATGAAACCGGTTACTGCCAACGAACGGTTTAACCTAGAAGAACGAAATTTGGCGAGACAAGTGGGATTGGTGTACTGATCATTACCTGAAAGTATCATCAAGATTGGGTGAAAAAGTGTGTGCTGAGATATCTGGCAACTCGTAGTTTTTTGGAAGCTTGGCAGGCCCTTTCCATGAAAGAAATTCTCGCCAGTCTCTGCTTAGAACTACATCAACAGCCAACAAACCATAGAGATAGAACTTCAAACTGCTTTATTGTGTCAAGTTTCAAAGAGCTAGCACAAACCGTGTTTGATTTAGAGTTCCAAATACATGTATCCCTATAGGAGAAAACAGAGTGAAACCTCAAAATGAAACCGGTTACTGCCAACGAATGGTTTAACCTAGAAGAACGAAATTTGGCGAGCCAAGTGGGATTGGTGTACTGATCATTACCTGAAAGTTTCATCAAGATTGGGTGAAAACGTGTGTGCTGAGATTTCTGGCAACTCGTAGTTTTTTGGAAGCTTGGCAGGCCCTTTCCATGAAAGTGATTCTCGCCAGTCTCTGCTTAGGGCTACATCAACAGCAAACAAACCATAGAGATAGAACTTGAAACTGCTTTATTGTGTCAAGTTTCAAAGAGCTAGCACAAACCGTGATTGATTTAGAGTTCCAAAAACATGTATCCCTATAGGAGAAAACAGAGTGAAACCTCAAAATGAAACCGGTTACTGCCAACGAACGGTTTAACCTAGAAGAACGAAATTTGGCGAGCCTAGTGGGATTGGTGTACTGATCATTACCTGAAAGTTTCATCAAGATTGGGTGAAAAAGGGTGTGCTGAGATTTCAGGCAACTCGTAGTTTTTTGGAAGCTTGGCAGGCCCTTTCCATGAAAGTGATTCTAGCCAGTCTCTGCTTAGGGCTACATCAACAGCAAACAAACCATAGAGATAGATCTTGAAACTGCTTTATTGTGTCAAGTTTCAAAGAGCTAGCACAAACCGTGTTTGATTTAGAGTTCCAAATACATGTATCCCTATAGGAGAAAACAGAGTGAAACCTCAAAATGAAACCGGTTACTGCCAACGAACGGTTTAACCTAAAAGAACGAAATTTGGCGAGCCAAGTGGGATTGGTGTACTGATCATTACCTGAAAGTTTCATCAAGATTGGGTGAAAAAGTGTTTGCTTAGATTTCAGGCAACTCGTAGTTTTTTGGGAAGCTTGGCAGGTTCTTTCCATGAAAGTGATTCTCTACAGTCTCTGCTTAGGGCTACATCAACAGCAAACAAACCATAGAGATAGAACTTGAAACTGCTTTATTGTCTGAAGTTTCAAAGGGCTAGCCCAAACCGTGTTTAATTTAGAGTTCCAAATATATGTAACTCTATAGGAGAAAACAGAGTGAAACCTCAAAATGAAACCGGTTACTGCCAATGAACGGTTTAACCTAGAAGAACAAAATTTGGCGAGCCAAGTGGGATTGGTGTACTGATCATTACCTGAAAGTTTCATCAAGATTGGGTGAAAAAGTGTTTGCTTAGATTGCAGGCAACTCGTAGTTTTTTGGAAGCTTGGCAGGCCCTTTCCATGAAAGTGATTCTCGCCAGTCTCTGCTTAGGGCTACATCAACAGCAAACAAACCATAGAGATAGAACTTGAAACTGCTTTACTGTGTCAAGTTTCAAAGAGCTAGCACAAACCGTGTTTGATTTAGAGTTCCAAATACATGTATCCCTACAGGAGAAAACAGAGTGAAACCTCAAAATGAAACGGGTTACTGCCAACGAACGGTTTCACCTAGAAGAACGAAATTTGGCGAGCCAAGTGGGATTGGTGTACTGATCAATACCTGAAAGTTTCATCAAGATTGAGTGAAAAAGTGTGTGCTGAGATTTCAGGCAACTCGTAGTTTTTTGGAAGCTTGGCAGGCCCTTTCCATGAAAGTGATTCTCGCCAGTCTCTGCTTAGGGCTACATCAACAGCAAACAAACCATAGAGATAGAACTTGAAACTGCTTTATTGTGTCAAGTTTCAAAGATCTAGCACAAACCGTGTTTGATTTAGAGTTCCAAATACATGTATCCCTATAGGAGAAAACAGAGTGAAACCTCAAAATGAAACCGGTTACTGCCAACGAACGGTTTAACCTAGAAGAACGAAATTTGGCGAGCCAAGTGGAATTGGTGTACTGATCATTACCTGAACGTTTCATCAAGATTGGGTGAAAAAGTGTGTGCTGAGATTTCAGGGAACTCGTAGTTTTTTGGAAGCTTGGCAGGTTCTTTCCATGAAAGTGATTCTCGCCAGTCTCTGCTTAGGGCTACATCAACAGCAAACAAACCATAGAGATAGAACTTGAAACTGCTTTATTGTGTCAAGTTTCAAAGAGCTAGCACAAACCGTGTTTAATTTAGAGTTCCAAATACATGTATCCCTATAGGAGAAAACAGAGTGAAACCTCAAAATGAAACCGGTTACTGCCAATGAACGGTTTAACCTAGAAGAACGAAATTTGGCGAGCCAAGTGGGATTGGTGTACTGATCATTACCTGAAAGTTTCATCAAGATTGGGTGAAAAAGTGTGTGCTGAGATTTCAGGCAACTCGTAGTTTTCTGGAAGCTTGGCAGGCCCTTTCCATGGAAGTGATTCTCGCTAGTCTCTGCATAGGGCGACATCAACAGCAAACAAACCATAGAGATAGAACTTGAAACTGCTTTACTGTGTCAAGTTTCAAAGAGCTAGCACAAACCGTGTTTGATTTAGAGTTCCAAATACATGTATCCCTATAGGAGAAACAGAGTGAAACCTCAAAATGAAACGGGTTACTGCCAACGAACGATTTCACCTAGAAGAACGAAATTTGGCGAGCCAAGTGGGATTGGTGTACTGATCATTACCTGAAAGTTTCATCAAGATTGGGTGAAAAAGTGTGTGCTGAGATTTCAGGCAACTCGTAGTTTTTTGGAAGCTTGGCAGGCCCTTTCCATGAAAGTGATTCTCGCCAGTCTCTGCTTAGGGCTACATCAACAGCAAACAAACCATAGAGCTAGAACTTGAAACTGCTTTATTGTGTCAAGTTTTAAAGAGCTAGCACAAACCGTGTTTGATTTAGAGTTCCAAATACATGTATCCCTATAGGAGAAAACAGAGTGAAACCTCAAAATGAAACCGGTTACTGCCAACGAAAGGTTTAACCTAGAAGAACGAAATTTGGCAAGCCAAGTGGGATTGGTGTACTGATCATTACCTGAAAGTATCATCAAGATTGGGTGAAAAAGTGTTTGCTAAGATTTCAGGCAACTCGTAGTTTTTTGGAAGCTTGGCAGGCCCTTAACATGAAAGTGATTCTCGCCAGTCTCTGCTTAGGGCTACATCAACAGCAAACAAACCATAGAGATAGAACTTGAAACTGCTTTATTGTGTCAAGTTTCAAAGAGCTAGCACAAACCGTGTTTGATTTAGAGTTCCAAATACATGTATCCCTATAGGAGAAAACAGAGTGAAACCTCAAAATGAAACCGGTTACTGCCAACGAACGGTTTAACCTAGAAGAACGAAATTTGGCGAGACAAGTGGGATTGGTGTACTGATCATTATCTGAAAGTATCATCAATATTGGGTGAAAAAGTGTTTGCTGAGATTTCAGGCAACTCGTAGTTTTTGGAAGCTTGGCAGGCCCTTTCCATGAAAGTGATTCTCGCCAGTCTCTGCTTAGGGCTACATCAACAGCAAACAAACCATAGAGATAGAACTTAAAACTGCTTTATTGTGTCAAGTTTCAAAGAGCTAGCATGAACCGTGTTTGATTTAGAGTTCCAAATACATGTATCCCTATAGGAGAAAACAGAGTGAAACCTCAAAATGAAACCGGTTACTGCCAACGAATGGTTTAACCTAGAAGAACGAAATTTGGCGAGCCAAGTGGGATTGGTGTACTGATCATTACCTGAAAGTTTCATCAAGATTGGGTGAAAAAGTGTGTGCTTAGATTTCAGGCAACTCGTAGTTTTTTGGAAGCTTGGCAGGCCCTTTCCATGAAAGTGATTCTCGCCAGACTCTGCTTAGGGCTACATCAAAGCAAACAAACCATAGAGATAGAATTTGAAACTGCTTTATTGTGTCAAGTTTCAAAGAGCTAGCACAAACCGTGTTTGATTTAGAGTTCCAAATACATGTATCCCTATAGGAGAAAACAGAGTGAAACCTCAAAATGAAACCAGTTACTGCCAATGAACGGTTTAACCTAGAAGAACGAAATTTTGGCAAGCCAAGTCGGATTGGTGTACTGATCATTACCTGAAAGTTTCATCAAGATTGGGTGAAAAAGTGTTTGCTGAGATTTCAGGCAACTCGTAGTTTTTTGGAAGCTTGGCAGGCCCTTTCCATGAAAGTGACTCTCGCCAGTCTCTGCTTAGGGCTACATCAACAGCAAACAAACCATAGAGATAGAACTTGAAACTGCTTTATTGTGTCAAGTTTCAAAGAGCTAGCACAAACCATGTTTGATTTAGAGTTCCAAATGCATCTATCCCTATAGGAGAAAACAGAGTGAAACCTCAAAATGAAACCGGTTACTGCCAACAAACGGTTTAACCTAGAAGAACGAAATTTGGCGAGCCAAGTGGGATTGGTGTACTGATCATTACCTGAAAGTTTCATCAAGATTGGGTGAAAATGTGTTTGCTGAGATTTCAGGCAACTCGTAGTTTTTTGGAAGCTTGGCAGGCCCTTTCCATGAAAGTGATTCTCGCCAGTCTCTGCTTAGGGCTACATCAACAGCAAACAAACCATAGAGATAGAACTTGAAACTGCTTTATTGTGTCAAGTTTCAAAGAGGTAGCACAAACCATGTTTGATTTAGAGTTCCAAATACATGTATCCCTATAGGAGAAAACAGAGTGTAACCTCAAAATGAAACCGGTTACAGCCAACGAACGGTTTAACCTAGAAGAACGAAGTTTGGCGAGCCTAGTGGGATTGGTGTACTGATCATTACCTGAAAGTTTCATCAAGATAGGTTGAAAAAGTGTGTGCTGAGATTTCAGTCAACTCGTAGTTTTTTGGAAGCTTGGCAGGCCCTTTTCATTAAAGTGATTCTCGCCAGGCTCTGCTTTGGGCTACATCAACAGCAAACAAACCATAGAGATAGAACTTGAAACTGCTTTATTGTGTCAAGTTTCAAAGAGCTAGCACAAACCGTGTTTGATTTAGAGTTCCAAATACATGTATCCCTATAGGAGAAAACAGAGTGAAACCTCAAAATGAAACCGGTTACTGCCAACGAACGGTTTAACCTAGAAGAACGAAATTTGGCGTGCCAAGTTGGACTGGTGTACTGATCATTACCTGAAAGTTTCATCAAGTTTGGGTGAAAAAGTGTGTGCTGAGATTTCAGGCAACTCGTAGTTTTTTGGAAGCTTGGCAGGCCCTTAACATGAAAGTGATTCTCGCCAGTCTCTGCTTAGGGCTACATCAACAGCAAACAAACCATAGAGATAGAACTTGAAACTGCTTTATTGTGTCAAGATTCAAAGAGCTAGCACAAACCGTGTTTGATTTAGAGTTCCAAATACATGTATCCCTATAGGAGAAAACAGAGTGAAACCTCAAAATGAAACCGGTTACTGCCAACGAACGGTTTAACCTAAAAGAATGAATTTGGCGAGCCAAGTGGATTGGTGTACTGATCATTACCTGAAAGTTTCATCAACATTGGGTGAAAAAGTGTGTGCTGAGATTTCAGGCAACTCGTAGTTTTTTGGGAAGCTTGGCAGGTTCTTTCCATGAAAGTGATTCTCGCCAGTCTCTGCTTAGGGCTACATCAACAGCAAACAAACCATAGAGATAGAACTTGAAACTGCTTTATTGTGTGAAGTTTCAAGAGCTAGCCCAAACCGTGTTTAATTTAGAGTTCCAAATACATGTAACTCTATAGGAGAAAACAGAGTGAAACCTCAAAATGAAAC
>NW_027525956.1:0-12297 GCF_052094955.1 Ictidomys tridecemlineatus
TCTCTATGGTTTGTTTGCTGTTGATGTAGCCCTAAGCAGAGACTGGCGAGAATCACTTTCATGGAAAGGGCCTGCCAAGCTTCCAAAAAACTACGAGTTGCCTGAAATCTCAGCACACACTTTTTCACCCAATCTTGATGAAACTTTCAGGTAATGATCAGTACACCAATCCCACTTGGTTCGCCAAATTTCGTTCTTCTAGGTGAAACCGCTCGTTGGCAGTAACCGGTTTCATTTTGAGGTTTCACTCTGTTTTCTCCTATAGGGATACATGTATTTGGAACTCTAAATCAAACACGGTTTGTGCTAGCTCTTTGAAACTTGACACCATAAAGCAGTTTCAAGTTCTATCTCTATGGTTTGTTTGCTGTTGATGTAGCCCTAAGCAGAGACTGGCGAGAATCACTTTCATGGAAAGGGCCTGCCAAGCTTCCAAAAAACTACGAGTTGCCTGAAATCTCAGCACACACTTTTTCACCCACTCTTGATGAAACTTTCAGGTAATGATCAGTACACCAATCCCACTTGGCTCGCCAAATTTCGTTCTTCTAGGTGAAACCGTTCGTTGGCAGTAACCGGTTTCATTTTGAGGTTTCACTCTGTTTTCTCCTATAGGGATACATGTATTTGGAACTCTAAATCAAACACGGTTTGTGCTAGCTCTATGAAACTTGACACCATAAAGCAGTTTCAAGTTCTATCTCTATGGTTTGTTTGCTGTTGATGTAGCCCTAAGCAGAGACTGGCGAGAATCACTTTCATGGAAAGGGCCTGCCAAGCTTCCAAAAAACTACGAGTTGCCTGAAATCTCAGCACACACTTTTTAACCCAATCTTGATGAAACTTTCAGGTAATGATCAGTACACCAATCCCACTTGGCTCGCCAAATTTTGTTCTTCTAGGTGAAACCGTTCGTTGGCAGTAACCGGTTTCATTTTGAGGTTTCACTCTGTTTTCTCCTATAGGGATACATGTATTTGGAACTCTAAATCAAACACGGTTTGTGCTAGCTCTTTGAAACTTGACACCATAAAGCAGTTTCAAGTTCTATCTCTATGGTTTGTTTGCTGTTGATGTAGCCCTAAGCAGAGACTGGCGAGAATCACTTTCATGGAAAGGGCCTGCCAAGCTTCCAAAAAACTACGAGTTGCCTGAAATCTCAGCACACACTTTTTCACCCAATCTTGATGAAACTTTCAGGTAATGATCAGTACACCAATCCCACTTGGCTCGCCAAATTTCATTCTTCTAGGTGAAACCGTTCGTTGGCAGTAACCGGTTTCATTTTGAGGTTTCACTCTGTTTTCTCCTATAGGGATACATGTATTTGGAACTCTAAATCAAACACGGTTTGTGCTAGCTCTTTGAAACTTGACACCATAAAGCAGTTTCAAGTTCTATCTCTATGGTTTGTTTGCTGTTGATGTAGCCCTAAGCAGAGACTGGCGAGAATCACTTTCATTGAAAGGGCCTGCCAAGCTTCCAAAAAACTACGAGTTGCCTGAAATGTCAGCACACACTTATTCACCCAATCTTGATGAAACTTTCAGGTAATGATCAGTACACCAATCCCACTTGGCTCGCCAAATTTCGTTCTTCTAGGTGAAACCGCTCATTTGCAGTAACCGGTTTCATTTTGAGGTTTCACTCTGTTTTCTCCTATAGGGATACATATATTTGGAACTCTAAATCAAACACAGTTTGTGCTAGCTCTTTGAAACTTGACACCATAAAGCAGTTTCAAGTTCTATCTCTATGGTTTGTTTGCTGTTGATGTAGCCCTAAGCAGAGACTGGCGAGAATCACTTTCATGGAAAGGGCCTGCCAAGCTTCCAAAAAACTACGAGTTGCCTGAAATCTCAGCACACACTTTTTCACCCACTCTTGATGAAACTTTCAGGTAATGATCAGTACACCAATCCCACTTGGCTCGACAAATTTCGTTCTTCTAGGTGAAACCGTTCGTTGGCAGTAACCGGTTTAATTTTGAGGTTTCACTCTTTTTTCTCCTATAGGGATACATGTATTTGGAACTCTAAATCAAACACGGTTTGTGCTAGCTCTTTGAAACTTGACACCATAAAGCAGTTTCAAGTTCTATCTCTATGGTTTGTTTGCTGTTGATGTAGCCCTAAGCAGAGACTGGCGAGAATCACTTTCATGGAAAGGGCCTGCCAAGCTTCCAAAAAACTACGAGTTGCCTGAAATCTCAGCACACACTTTTTCACCCAATCTTGATGAAACTTTCAGGTAATGATCAGTACACCAATCCCACTTGGCTCGCCAAATTTCATTCTTCTAGGTGAAACCGTTCGTTGGCAGTAACCGGTTTCATTTTGAGGTTTCACTCTGTTTTCTCCTATAGGGATACATGTATTTGGAACTCTAAATCAAACACGGTTTTTGCTAGCTCTTTGAAACTTGACACCATAAAGCAGTTTCAAGTTCTATCTCTATGGTTTGTTTGCTGTTGATGTAGCCCTAAGCAGAGACTGGCGAGAATCACTTTCATGGAAAGGGCCTGCCAAGCTTCCAAAAAACTACGAGTTGCCTGAAATCTCAGCACACACTTTTTCACCCACTCTTGATGAAACTTTCAGATAATGATCAGTACACCAATCCCACTTGGCTCGCCAAATTTCGTTCTTCTAGGTGAAACCGTTCGTTGGCAGTAACCGGTTTCATTTTGAGGTTTCACTCTGTTTTCTCCTATAGGGATACATGTATTTGGAACTCTAAATCAAACACGGTTTGTGCTAGCTCTTTGAAACTTGACACCATAAAGCAGTTTCAAGTTCTATCTCTATGGTTTGTTTGCTGTTGATGTAGCCCTAAGCAGAGACTGGCGAGAATCACTTTCATGGAAAGGGCCTGCCAAGCTTCCAAAAAATTACGAGTTGCCTGAAATCTCAGCACACACTTTTTCACCCAATCTTGATGAAACTTTCAGGTAATGATCAGTACACCAGTCCCACTCGGCTCGCCAAATTCGTTCTTCTAGGTGAAACCGCTCATTTGCAGTAACCGGTTTCATTTTGAGGTTTCACTCTGTTTTCTCCTATAGGGATACATATATTTGGAACTCTAAATCAAACACAGTTTGTGCTAGCTCTTTGAAACTTGACACCATAAAGCAGTTTCAAGTTCTATCTCTATGGTTTGTTTGCTGTTGATGTAGCCCTAAGCAGAGACTGGCGAGAATCACTTTCATGGAAAGGGCCTGCCAAGCTTCCAAAAAACTACGAGTTGCCTGAAATCTCAGCACACACTTTTTCACCCACTCTTGATGAAACTTTCAGGTAATGATCAGTACACCAATCCCACTTGGCTCGACAAATTTCGTTCTTCTAGGTGAAACCGTTCGTTGGCAGTAACCGGTTTAATTTTGAGGTTTCACTCTTTTTTCTCCTATAGGGATACATGTATTTGGAACTCTAAATCAAACACGGTTTGTGCTAGCTCTTTGAAACTTGACACCATAAAGCAGTTTCAAGTTCTATCTCTATGGTTTGTTTGCTGTTGATGTAGCCCTAAGCAGAGACTGGCGAGAATCACTTTCATGGAAAGGGCCTGCCAAGCTTCCAAAAAACTACGAGTTGCCTGAAATCTCAGCACACACTTTTTCACCCAATCTTGATGAAACTTTCAGGTAATGATCAGTACAGCAATCCCACTCGGCTCGCCAAATTTCATTCTTCTAGGTGAAACCGTTCGTTGGCAGTAACCGGTTTCATTTTGAGGTTTCACTCTGTTTTCTCCTATAGGGATACATGTATTTGGAACTCTAAATCAAACACGGTTTGTGCTAGCTCTTTGAAACTTGACACCATAAAGCAGTTTCAAGTTCTATCTCTATGGTTTGTTTGCTGTTGATGTAGCCCTAAGCAGAGACTGGCGAGAATCACTTTCATGGAAAGGGCCTGCCAAGCTTCCAAAAAATTACGAGTTGCCTGAAATCTCAGCACACACTTTTTCACCCAATCTTGATGAAACTTTCAGGTAATGATCAGTACACCAGTCCCACTCGGCTCGCCAAATTTCGTTCTTCTAGGTGAAACCGTTCGTTGGCAGTAACCGGTTTCATTTTGAGGTTTCACTCTGTTTTCTCCTATAGGGATACATGTATTTGGAACTCTAAATCAAACACGGTTTGTGCTAGCTCTTTGAAACTTGACACCATAAAGCAGTTTCAAGTTCTATCTCTATGGTTTGTTTGCTGTTGATGTAGCCCTAAGCAGAGACTGGCGAGAATCACTTTCATGGAAAGGGCCTGCCAAGCTTCCAAAAAACTACGAGTGCCTGAAATCTCAGCACACACTTTTTCACCCAATCTTGATGAAACTTTCAGGTAATGATCAGTACACCAATCCCACTTGGCTCGCCAAATTTCGTTCTTCTAGGTGAAACCGTTCGTTGGCAGTAACCGGTTTCATTTTGAGGTTTCACTCTGTTTTCTTCTACAGGGATACATGTATTTGGAACTCTAAATCAAACACGGTTTGTGCTAGCTCTTTGAAACTTGACACCATAAAGCAGTTTCAAGTTCTATCTCTATGGTTTGTTTGCTGTTCATGTAGCCCTAAGCAGAGACTGGCGAGAATCACTTTCATGGAAAGGGCCTGCCAAGCTTCCAAAAAACTACGAGTTGCCTGAAATCTCAGCACACACTTTTTCACCTAATATTGATGAAACTTTCAGGTAATGATCAGTACACCAATCCCACTTGGCTCGCCAAATTTCGTTCTTCTAGGTGAAACCGTTCGTTGGCAGTAACCGGTTTAATTTTGAGGTTTCACTCTGTTTTCTCCTATACGGATACATGTATTTGGAACTCTAAATAACATGGTTTGTGCTAGCTCTTTGGAACTTGACACCATAAAGCAGTTTCAAGTTCTATCTCTATGGTTTGTTTGCTGTTGATGTAGCCCTAAGCAGAGACTGGCGAGAATCACTTTCATGGAAAGGGCCTGCCAAGCTTCCAAAAAACTACGAGTTGCCTGAAATCTCAGCACACACTTTTTCACCCAATCTTGATGAAACTTTCAGGTAATGATCAGTACACCAATCCCACTTGGTTCGCCAAATTTCGTTCTTCTAGGTGAAACCGTTCGTTGGCAGTAACCGGTTTCATTTTGAGGTTTCACTCTGTTTTCTCCTATAGGGATACATGTATTTGGAACTCTAAATCAAACACGGTTTGTGCTAGCTCTTTGAAACTTGACACCATAAAGCAGTTTCAAGTTCTATCTCTATGGTTTGTTTGCTGTTGATGTAGCCCTAAGCAGAGACTGGCGAGAATCACTTTCATGGAAAGGGCCTGCCAAGCTTCCAAAAAACTACGAGTTGCCTGAAATCTCAGCACACACTTTTTCACCCACTCTTGCTGAAACTTTCAGGTAATGATCAGTACACCAATCCCACTTGGCTCGCCAAATTTCATTCTTCTAGGTGAAACCGTTTGTTGGCAGTAACCGGTTTCATTTTGAGGTTTCACTCTGTTTTCTCCTATAGGGATACATGTATTTGGAACTCTAAATCAAACACGGTTTGTGCTAGCTCTTTGAAACTTGACACCATAAAGCAGTTTCAAGTTCTATCTCTATGGTTTGTTTGCTGTTGATGTAGCCCTAAGCAGAGACTGGCGAGAATCACTTTAATGGAAAGGGCCTGCCAAGCTTCCAAAAAACTACGAGTTGCCTGAAATCTCAGCACACACTTTTTAACCCAATCTTGATGAAACTTTCAGGTAATGATCAGTACACCAATCCCACTTGGCTCGCCAAATTTCGTTCTTCTAGGTGAAACCGTTCGTTGGCAGTAACCGGTTTCATTTTGAGGTTTCACTCTGTTTTCTCCTATAGGGATACATGTATTTGGAACTCTAAATCAAACACGGTTTGTGCTAGCTCTTTGAAACTTGACACCATAAAGCAGTTTCAAGTTCTATCTCTATGGTTTGTTTGCTGTTGATGTAGCCCTAAGCAGAGACTGGCGAGAATCACTTTCATGGAAAGGGCCTGCCAAGCTTCCAAAAAACTACGAGTTGCCTGAAATCTCAGCACACACTTTTTCACCCACTCTTGATGAAACTTTCAGGTAATGATCAGTACACCAATCCCACTTGGCTCGCCAAATTTCGTTCTTCTAGGTGAAACCGTTCGTTGGCAGTAACCGGTTTCATTTTGAGGTTTCACTCTGTTTTCTCCTATAGGGATACATGTATTTGGAACTCTAAATCAAACACGGTTTGTGCTAGCTCTATGAAACTTGACACCATAAAGCAGTTTCAAGTTCTATCTCTATGGTTTGTTTGCTGTTGATGTAGCCCTAAGCAGAGACTGGCGAGAATCACTTTCATGGAAAGGGCCTGCCAAGCTTCCAAAAAACTACGAGTTACCTGAAATCTCAGCACACACTTTTTCACCCAATCTTGATGAAACTTTCAGGTAATTATCAGTACACCAATCCCACTTGGCTCGCCAAATTTCGTTCTTCTAGGTGAAACCGTTCGTTGGCAGTAACCGGTTTCATTTTGAGGTTTCACTCTGTTTTCTCCTATAGGGATACATGTATTTGGAACTCTAAATCAAACACGCTTTGTGCTAGCTCTTTGAAACTTGACACAATAAAGCAGTTTCAAGTTCTATCTCTATGGTTTGTTTGCTGTTGATGTAGCCCTAAGCAGAGACTGGCGAGAATCACTTTCATGGAAAGGGCCTGCCAAGCTTCCAAAAAACTACGAGTTGCCTGAAATCTCAGCACACACTTTTTCACCCAATCTTGATGAAACTTTCAGGTAATGATCAGTACACCAATCCCACTTGGCTCGCCAAATTTCATTCTTCTAGGTCAAACCGTTAGTTAGCAGTAACCGGTTTCATTTTGAGGTTTCACTCTGTTTTCTCCTATAGGGATACATGTATTTGGAACTCTAAATCAAACCCGGTTTTTGCTAGCTCTTTGAAACTTGACACCATAAAGCAGTTTCAAGTTCTATCTCTATGGTTTGTTTGCTGTTGATGTAGCCCTAAGCAGAGACTGGCGAGAATCACTTTCATCGAAAGGGCCTCCCAAGCTTCCAAAAAACTACGAGTTGCCTGAAATCTCAGCACACACTTTTTCACCCAATCTTGATGAAACTTTCAGGTAATGATCAGTACACCAATCCCACTTGGCTTGCCAAATTTCGTTCTTCTAGGTGAAACCGTTCGTTGGCAGTAACCGGTTTCATTTTGAGGTTTCACTCTGTTTTCTCCTATAGGGATACATATATTTGGAACTCTAAATCAAACACGGTTTGTGCTAGCTCTTTGAAACTTGACACCATAAAGCACTTTCAAGTTCTATCTCTATGGTTTGTTTGCTGTTGATGTAGCCCTAAGCAGAGACTGGCGAGAATCACTTTCATGGAAAGGGCCTCCCAAGCTTCCAAAAAACTACGAGTTGCCTGAAATCTCAGCACACACTTTTTCACCCAATCTTGATGAAACTTTCAGATAATGATCAGTACACCAATCCCACTCGGCTCGCCAAATTTCGTTCTTCTAGGTGAAACCGTTCGTTGGCAGTAACCGGTTTCATTTTGAGGTTTCACTCTATTTTCTCCTATAGGGATACATGTATTTGGAACTCTAAATCAAACACGGTTTGTGCTAGCTCTTTGAAACTTGACACCATAAAGCAGTTTCTAGTTCTATCTCTATGGTTTGTTTGCTGTTGATGTAGCCCTAAGCAGAGACTGGCGAGAATCACTTTCATGGAAAGGGCCTGCCAAGCTTCCAAAAAACTACGAGTTGCCTGAAATCTCAGCACACACTTTTTCACCCAATCTTGATGAAACTTTCAGGTAATGATCAGTACACCAATCCCACTCGGCTCGACAAATTTCGTTCTTCTAGGTGAAACCGTTCGTTGGCAGTAACCGGTTTCATTTTGAGGTTTCACTCTGTTTTCTCCTATAGGGATACATGTATTTGGAACTCTAAATCAAACACGGTTTGTGCTAGCTCTTTGAAACTTGACACCATAAAGCAGTTTCAAGTTCTATCTCTATGGTTTGTTTGCTGTTGATGTAGCCCTAAGCAGAGACTGGCGAGAATCACTTTCATGGAAAGGGCCTGCCAAGCTTCCAAAAAACTACGAGTGCCTGAAATCTCAGCACACACTTTTTCACCCAATCTTGATGAAACTTTCAGGTAATGATCAGTACACCAATCCCACTTGGCTCGCCAAATTTCGTTCTTCTAGGTGAAACCGTTCGTTGGCAGTAACCGGTTTCATTTTGAGGTTTCACTCTGTTTTCTTCTACAGGGATACATGTATTTGGAACTCTAAATCAAACACGGTTTGTGCTAGCTCTTTGAAACTTGACACCATAAAGCAGTTTCAAGTTCTATCTCTATGGTTTGTTTGCTGTTGATGTAGCCCTAAGCAGAGACTGGCGAGAATCACTTTCATGGAAAGGGCCTGCCAAGCTTCCTAAAAACTACGAGTTGCCTGAATTCTCAGCACACACTTTTTCACCTAATATTGATGAAACTTACAGGTAATGATCAGTACACCAATCCCACTTGGCTCGCCAAATTTTGTTCTTCTAGGTGAAACCATTCGTTGGCAGTAACAGGTTTCATTTTGAGGTTTCACTCTGTTTTCTCCTATACGGATACATGTATTTGGAACTCTAAATAACACGGTTTGTGCTAGCTCTTTGGAACTTGACACCATAAAGCAGTTTCAAGTTCTCTCTCTATGGTTTGTTTGCTGTTGATGTAGCCCTAAGCAGAGACTGGCGAGAATCACTTTCATGGAAAGGGCCTGCCAAGCTTCCAAAAAACTACGAGTTGCCTGAAATCTCAGCACACACTTTTTCACCCAATCTTGATGAAACTTTCAGGTAATGATCAGTACACCAATCCCACTTGGCTCGCCAAATTTCGTTCTTCTAGGTGAAACCGTTCGTTGGCAGTAACCGGTTTCATTTTGAGGTTTCACTCTGTTTTCTCCTATACGGATACATGTATTTGGAACTCTAAATAACATGGTTTGTGCTAGCTCTTTGGAACTTGACACCATAAAGCAGTTTCAAGTTCTATCTCTATGGTTTGTGTGCTGTTGATGTAGCCCTAAGCAGAGACTGGCGAGAATCACTTTCATGGAAAGGGCCTGCCAAGCTTCCAAAAAACTACGAGTTGCCTGAAATCTCAGCACACACTTTTTCACCCACTCTTGCTGAAACTTTCAGGTAATGATCAGTACACCAATCCCACTTGGCTCGCCAAATTTC
Source organism: Ictidomys tridecemlineatus (assembly GCF_052094955.1). Classification (NCBI taxonomy): domain Eukaryota; kingdom Metazoa; phylum Chordata; class Mammalia; order Rodentia; family Sciuridae; genus Ictidomys; species Ictidomys tridecemlineatus. The sequence continues at coordinate 9,284 of NW_027525956.1, forward strand.
GTTCTTCTAGGTGAAACCGTTCGTTGGCAGTAACCGGTTTCATTTTGAGGTTTCACTCTGTTTTCTCCTATAGGGATACATGTATTTGGAACTCTAAATCAAACACGGTTTGTGCTAGCTCTTTGAAACTTGACACCATAAAGCAGTTTCAAGTTCTATCTCTATGGTTTGTTTGCTGTTGATGTAGCCCTAAGCAGAGACTGGCGAGAATCACTTTCATGGAAAGGGCCTCCCAAGCTTCCAAAAAACTACGAGTTGCCTGAAATCTCAGCACACACTTTTTCACCCAATCTTGATGAAACTTTCAGATAATGATCAGTACACCAATCCCACTCGGCTCGCCAAATTTCGTTCTTCTAGGTGAAACCGTTCGTTGGCAGTAACCAGTTTCATTTTGAGGTTTCACTCTGTTTTCTCCTATAGGGATACATGTATTTGGAACTCTAAATCAAACACGGTTTGTACTAGCTCTTTGAAACTTGACACCATAAAGCAGTTTCAAGTTCTATCTCTATGGTTTGTTTGCTGTTGATGTAGCCCTAAGCAGAGACTGGCGAGAATCACTTTCATGGAAAGGGCCTGCCAAGCTTCCAAAAAACTACGAGTTGCCTGAAATCTCAGCACACACTTTTTCACCCAATCTTGATGAAACTTTCAGGTAATGATCAGTACACCAATCCCACTTGGCTCGCCAAATTTCGTTCTTCTAGGTGAAACCGTTCGTTGGCAGTAACCGGTTTCATTTTGAGGTTTCACTCTGTTTTCTCCTATAGGGATACATGTATTTGGAACTCTAAATCAAACACGGTTTGTGCTAGCTCTTTGAAACTTGACACCATAAAGCAGTTTCAAGTTCTATCTCTATGGTTTGTTTGCTGTTGATGTAGCCCTAAGCAGAGACTGGCGAGAATCACTTTCATGGAAAGGGCCTGCCAAGCTTCCAAAAAACTACGAGTTGCCTGAAATCTCAGCACACACTTTTTCACCCACTCTTGATGAAACTTTCAGGTAATGATCAGTACACCAATCCCACTTGGCTCGCCAAATTTCGTTCTTCTAGGTGAAACCGTTCGTTGGCAGTAACCGGTTTCATTTTGAGGTTTCACTCTGTTTTCTCCTATAGGGATACATGTATTTGGAACTCTTAATCAAACACGATTTGTGCTAGCTCTTTGAAACTTGACACCATAAAGCAGTTTCAAGTTCTATCTCTATGGTTTGTTTGCTGTTCATGTAGCCCTAAGCAGAGACTGGCGAGAATCACTTTCATGGAAAGGGCCTGCCAAGCTTCCTAAAAACTACGAGTTGCCTGAAATCTCAGCACACACTTTTTCACCTAATATTGATGAAACTTACAGGTAATGATCAGTACACCAATCCCACTTGGCTCGCCAAATTTTGTTCTTCTAGGTGAAACCATTCGTTGGCAGTAACAAGTTTCATTTTGAGGTTTCACTCTGTTTTCTCCTATACGGATACATGTATTTGGAACTCTAAATAACACGGTTTGTGCTAGCTCTTTGGAACTTGACACCATAAAGCAGTTTCAAGTTCTCTCACTATGGTTTGTTTGCTGTTGATGTAGCCCTAAGCAGAGACTGGCGAGAATCACTTTCATGGAAAGGGCCTGCCAAGCTTCCAAAAAATTACGAGTTGCCTGAAATCTCAGCACACACTTTTTCACCCAATCTTGATGAAACTTTCAGGTAATGATCAGTACACCAGTCCCACTCGGCTCGCCAAATTTCGTTCTTCTAGGTGAAACCGTTCGTTGGCAGTAACCGGTTTCATTTTGAGGTTTCACTCTGTTTTCTCCTATAGGGATACATGTATTTGGAACTCTAAATCAAACACGGTTTGTGCTAGCTCTTTGATACTTGACACCATAAAGCAGTTTCAAGTTCTATCTCTATGGTTTGTTTGCTGTTGATGTAGCCCTAAGCAGAGACTGGCGAGAATCACTTTCATGGAAAGGGCCTGCCAAGCTTCCAAAAAACTACGAGTGCCTGAAATCTCAGCACACACTTTTTCACCCAATCTTGATGAAACTTTCAGGTAATGATCAGTACACCAATCCCACTTGGCTCGCCAAATTTCGTTCTTCTAGGTGAAACCGTTCGTTGGCAGTAACCGGTTTAATTTTGAGGTTTCACTCTGTTTTCTCCTATACGGATACATGTATTTGGAACTCTAAATAACATGGTTTGTGCTAGCTCTTTGGAACTTGACACCATAAAGCAGTTTCAAGTTCTATCTCTATGGTTTGTTTGCTGTTGATGTAGCCCTAAGCAGAGACTGGCGAGAATCACTTTCATGGAAAGGGCCTGCCAAGCTTCCAAAAAACTACGAGTTGCCTGAAATCTCAGCACACACTTTTTCACCCAATCTTGATGAAACTTTCAGGTAATGATCAGTACACCAATACCACTTGGTTCGCCAAATTTCGTTCTTCTAGGTGAAACCGTTCGTTGGCAGTAACCGGTTTCATTTTGAGGTTTCACTCTGTTTTCTCCTATAGGGATACATGTATTTGGAACTCTAAATCAAACACGGTTTGTGCTAGCTCTTTGAAACTTGACACCATAAAGCAGTTTCAAGTTCTATCTCTATGGTTTGTTTGCTGTTGATGTAGCCCTAAGCAGAGACTGGCGAGAATCACTTTCATGGAAAGGGCCTGCCAAGCTTCCAAAAAACTACGAGTTGCCTGAAATCTCAGCACACACTTTTTCACCCACTCTTGCTGAAACTTTCAGGTAATGATCAGTACACCAATCCCACTTGGCTCGCCAAATTTCATTCTTCTAGGTGAAACCGTTTGTTGGCAGTAACCGGTTTCATTTTGAGGTTTCACTCTGTTTTCTCCTATAGGGATACATGTATTTGGAACTCTAAATCAAACACGGTTTGTGCTAGCTCTTTGAAACTTGACACCATAAAGCAGTTTCAAGTTCTATCTCTATGGTTTGTTTGCTGTTGATGTAGCCCTAAGCAGAGACTGGCGAGAATCACTTTAA
>NW_027525957.1:0-12179 GCF_052094955.1 Ictidomys tridecemlineatus
CTTTGAAACTTGACACAATAAAGCAGTTTCAAGTTCTATCTCTATGGTTTGTTTGCTGTTGATGTAGCCCTAAGCAGAGACTGGCGAGAATCACTTTCATGGAAAGGGCCTGCCAAGCTTCCAAAAAACTACGAGTTGCCTGAAATCTCAGCACACACTTTTTCACCCAATCTTGATGAAACTTGCAGGTAATGATCAGTACACCAATCCCACTTGGCTCGCCAAATTTCGTTCTTCTAGGTTAAACCGTTCGCTGGCAGTAACCGGTTTCATTTTGAGGTTTCACTCTGTTTTCTCCTATAGGGATACATGTATTCGGAACTCTAAATCAAACGCGGTTAGTGCTAGCTCTTTGAAACTTGACACAATAAAGCAGTTTCAAGTTCTATCTCTATGGTTTGTTTGCTGTTGATGTAGCCCTAAGCAGAGACTGGCGAGAATCACTTTCATGGAAAAGGCCTGCCCAGCTTCCAAAAAACTACGAGTTGCCTGAAATCTCAGCACACACTTTTTCACCAAATCTTGATGAAACTTTCAGGTAATGATCAGTACACCAATCCCACCTGGCTCGCCAAATTTTGTTCTTCTAGGTTAAACCGTTCGTTGGCAGTAACCGGTTTCATTTTGAGGTTTCACTCTGTTTTCTCCTATAGGGATACATGTATTTGGAACTCTAAATCAAACACAATTTGTGCTAGCTCTTTGAAACTTGGCACAATAAAACGGTTTCAAGTTCTATCTCCATGGTTTGTTTGCTGTTGATGTAGCCCTAAGCAGAGACTGGCGAGAATCACTTTCATGGAAAGGGCCTGCCAAGCTTCCAAAAAACTACGAGTTGCCTGAAATCTCAGCACACACTTTTTCACCCAATCTTGATGAAACTTTCAGGTAATGATCAGTACACCAATCCCACTTGGCTCGCCAAATTTCGTTCTTCTAGGTTAAACCGTTCGTTGGCAGTAACCGGTTCCATTTTGAGGTTTCACTCTGTTTTCTCCTATAGGGATACATGTATTTGGAACTCTAAATCAAACACGGTTTGTGCTAGCTCTTTGAAACTTGACACAATAAAGCAGTTTCAAGTTCTATCTCTATGGTTTGTTTGCTGTTGATGTAGCCCTAAGCAGAGACTGGCGAGAATCACTTTCATGGAAAGGGCCTGCCAAGCTTCCAAAAAACTACGAGTTGCCTGAAATCTCAGCACACACTTTTTCACCCAATCTTGATGAAACTTGCAGGTAATGATAAGTACACCAATCCCACCTGGCTCGCCAAATTTTGTTCTTCTAGGTTAAACCGTTCATTGGGAGTAACCGGTTTCATTTTGTGGTTTCACTCTGTTTTCTCCTATAGGAATACATGTATTTGGAACTCTAAATCAAACACGGTTTGTGCTAGCTCTTTGAAACTTGACACAATAAAGCAGTTTCAAGTTCTATCTCTATGGTTTGTTTTCTGTTGATGTAGCCCTAAGCAGAGACTGGCGAGAATCACTTTCATGGAAAGGGCCTGCCAAGCTTCCAAAAAACTACGAGTTGCCTGAAATCTCAGCACACACTTTTTCACCCAATCTTGATGAAACTTTCAGGTAATGATCAGTACACCAATCCCACTTGGCTCGCCAAATTTCGTTCTTCTAGGTTAAACCGTTCGTTGGCAGTAACCGGTTTCATTTTGAGGTTTCACTCTGTTTTCTCCTATAGGGATACATGTATTTGGAACTGTAAATCAAACACAATTTGTGCTAGCTCTTTGAAACTTGGCACAATAAAACGGTTTCAAGTTCTATCTCCATGGTTTGTTTGCTGTTGATGTAGCCCTAAGCAGAGACTGGCGAGAATCACTTTCATGGAAAGGGCCTGCCAAGCTTCCAAAAAACTACGAGTTGCCTGAAATCTCAGCACACACTTTTTCACCCAATCTTGATGAAACTTTCAGGTAATGATCAGTACACCAATCCCACTTGGCTCGCCAAATTACGTTCTTCTAGGTTAAACCGTTCGTTGGCTGTAACAGGTTTCATTTCGAGGTTTCACTGTGTTTTCTCCTATAGGGATACATGTATATGGATCTCTAAATCAAACACGGCGTGTGCTAGCTCTTTGAAACTTGACACAATAAAGCAGTTTCAAGTTCTATCTCTATGGTTTGTTTGCTGTTGATGTAGCCCTAAGCAGAGACTGGCGAGAATCACTTTCATGGAAAGGGCCTGCCAAGCTTCCAAAAAACTACGAGTTGCCTGAAATCTCAGCACACACTTTTTCACCAAATCTTGATGAAACTTTCAGGTAATGATCAGTACACCAATCCCACCTGGCTCGCCAAATTTCGTTCTTCTAGGTTAAACCGTTCGTTGGCAGTAACCGGTTTCATTTTGAGGTTTCACTCTGTTTTCTCCTATATGGATACATGTATTTGGAACTCTAAATCAAACACGGTTTTTGCTAGCTCTTTGAAACTTGACACAATAAAGCAGTTTCAAGTTCTATCTCTATGGTTTGTTTGCTGTTGATGTAGCCCTAAGCAGAGACTGGCGAGAATCACTTTCATGGAAAGGGCCTGCCAAGCTTCCAAAAAACTACGAGTTGCCTGAAATCTCAGCACACACTTTTTCACCCAATCTTGATGAAACTTGCAGGTAATGATCAGTACACCAATCCCACTTGGCTCGCCAAATTTCGTTCTTCTAGGTTAAACCGTTCGTTGGCAGTAACCGGTTTCATTTTGAGGTTTCACTCTGTTTTCTCCTATAGGGATACATGTATTTGGAACTCTAAATCAAACACGGTTTGTGCTAGCTCTTTGAAACTTGACACAATAAAGCAGTTTCAAGTTCTATCTCTATGGTTTGTTTGCTGTTGATGTTGCCCTAAGCAGAGACTGGCGAAAATCACTTCCATGGAAAGGGCCTGCCAAGCTTCCAAAAAACTACGAGTTGCCTGAAATCTCAGCAAACACTTTTTCACCCAATCTTGATGATACTTTCAGGTAATGATCAGTACACCAATCCCACTTGGCTCGCCAAATTTCGTTCTTCTATGTTAAACCGTTCGTTGGCTGTAACAGGATTCATTTTGAGGTTTCACTGTGTTTTCTCCTATAGGGATACATGTATTTGGAACTCTAAATCAAACACGGTGTGTGCTAGCTCTTTGAAACTTGACACAATAAAGCAGTTTCAAGTTCTCTCTCTATGGTTTGTTGCTGTTGATGTAGCCCTAAGCAGAGACTGGCGAGAATCACTTTCATTGAAAGGGCCTGCCAAGCTTCCAAAAAACTACGAGTTTCTGAAATCTCAGCACACACTTTTTCACCCAATCTTGATGAAACTTGCAGGTAATGATCAGTACACCAATCCCACTTGGCTCGCCAAATTTCGTTCTTCTAGGTTAAACCGTTCGTTGGCAGTAACCGGTTTCATTTTGAGGTTTCACTCTGTTTTCTCCTGTAGGGATACATGTATTTGGAACTCTAAATCAAACACGGTTTGTGCTAGCTCTTTGAAACTTGACACAATAAAGCAGTTTGAAGTTCTATCTCTATGGTTTTTGCTGTTGATGTAGCCCTAAGCAGAGGACTGGCGAGAATCACTTTCATGGAAAGGGACTGCCAAGCTTCCAAAAAACTACGAGTTGCCTGAAATCTCAGCACACGCTTTTTCACCCAATCTTGATGATACTTTCAGGTAATGATCAGTACACCAATCCCACTTGGCTCGCCAAATTTCGTTCTTCTGTGTTAAACCATTCGTTGGCAGTAACCGGTTTCATTTTGAAGTTTCACTCTGTTTTCTCCTATAGGGATACATGTATTTGGAACTCGAAATCAAACGAGGTTTCTGCTAGCTCTTTGAAACTTGACACAATAAAGCAGTTTCAAGTTCTATCTCTATGGTTTGTTTGCTGTTGATGTAGACCTAAGCAGAGACTGGCGAGAATCACTTTCATGGAAAGGGCCTGCCAAGCTTCCAAAAAACTACGAGTTGCCTGAAATCTCAGCACACACTTTTTCACCCAATCTTGATGAAACTTTCAGGTAATGATCAGTACACCAATTCCAATTGGCTCGCCAAATTTCGTTCTTCTAGGTTAAACCGTTCGTTGGCAGTAACCGGTTTCATTTTGAGGTTTCACTCTGTTTTCTCCTATAGGGATACATGTATTTGGAACTCTAAATCAAACACGGTTTGTGCTAGCTCTTTGAAACTTGAAACAATAAAGCAGTTTCAAGGTCTATCTCTATGGTTTGTTTGCTGTTGATGTAGCCCTAAGCAGAGACTGGCGAGAATCACTTTCATGGAAAGGGCCTGCCAACGTCCAAAAAACTACGAGTTGCCAGAAATCTCAGCACACACTTTTTCACCCAATCTTGATGAAACTTTCAGGTAATGATCAGTACACCAATCCCACTTGGCTCACCAAATTTCGTTATTCTAGGTTAAACCGTTCATTGGCAGTAACCAGTTTCATTTCAAGGTTTCACTCTGTTTTCTCCTATAGGGATACATGTATTTGGAACTCTAAATCAAACAAGGTTTGTGCTAGCTCTTTGAAACTTGACACAATAAAGCAGTTTCAAGTTCTATCTCTATGGTTTGTTTGCTGTTGATGTAGCCCTAAGCAGAGACTGGCGAGGATCACTTTCATGGAAAGGGCCTGCCAAGCTTCCAAAAACTACGAGTTGCCTGAAATCTCAGCACACACTTTTCACCCAATCTTGATGAAACTTTCAGGTAATGATCAGTACACCAATCCCACCTGGCTCGCCAAATTTCGTTCTTCTAGGTTAAACCGTTCGTTGGCAGTAACCGGTTTCATTTTGAGGTTTCACTCTGTTTTCTCCTATAGGGATACATGTATTTGGAACTCTAAATCAAACACGGTTTGTGCTAGCTCTTTGAAACTTGACACAATAAAGCAGTTTCAAGTTCTATCTCTATGGTTTGTTTGCTGTTGATGTAGCCCTAAGCAGAGACTGGCGAGAATCACTTTTATGGAAAGGGCCTGCCAAGCTTCCAAAAAACTACGAGTTGCCTGAAATCTCAGCACACACTTTTTCACCCAATCTTGATGAAACTTTCAGGTAATGATCAGTACACCAATCTCACTTCGCTCGCCAAATTTCATTCTTCTAGGTTAAACAGTTCGTTGGCAGTAACCGGTTTCATTTTGAGGTTTCACTCTGTTTTCTCCTATAGGGATACATGTATTTGGAACTCTAAATCAAACACGGTTTGGGCTAGCTCTTTGAAACTTGACACAATAAAGCAGTTTCAAGTTCTATCTCTATGGTTTGTTTGCTGTTGATGTAGCCCTAAGCAGAGACTGGCGAGAATCACTTTCATGGAAAGGGCCTGCCAAGCTTGCAAAAAACTACGAGTTGCCTGAAATCTCAGCACACACTTTTTCACCCAATCTTGATGAAACTTGCAGGAAATGATCAGTACACCAATCCCACTTGGCTCACCAAATTTCGTTCTTCTAGGTTAAACCGTTCGCTGGCAGTAACCGGTTTCATTTTGAGGTTTCACTCTGTTTTCTCCTATAGGGATACATGTATTTGGAACTCTAAATCAAACACAGTTTGTGCTAGCTCTTTGAAACTTGACACAATAAAGCAGTTTCAAGTTCTATCTCTATGGTTTCTTTGCTGTTGATGTAGCCCTAAGCAGAGACTGGCGAGAATCACTTTCATGGAAAGGCCTGCCAAGCTTCCAAAAAACTACGAGTTGCCTGAAATCTCAGCACACACTTTTTCACCCAATCTTGATGAAACTTTCAGGTAATGATCAGTACACCAATCCCACCTGGCTCGCCAAATTTCGTTCTTCTAGGTTAAACCGTTCGTTGGCAGTAACCGGTTTCATTTTGAGGTTTCACTCTGTTTTCTCCTATAGGGATACATGTATTTGGAACTCTAAATCAAACACGGTTTGTGCTAGCTCTTTGAAACTTGACACAATAAAGCAGTTTCAAGTTCTATCTCTATGGTTTGTTTGCTGTTGATGTAGCCCTAAGCAGAGACTGGCGAGAATCACTTTTATGGAAAGGGCCTGCCAAGCTTCCAAAAAACTACGAGTTGCCTGAAATCTCAGCACACACTTTTTCACCCAATCTTGATGAAACTTTCAGGTAATGATCAGTACACCAATCTCACTTCGCTCGCCAAATTTCATTCTTCTAGGTTAAACAGTTCGTTGGCAGTAACCGGTTTCATTTTGAGGTTTCACTCTGTTTTCTCCTATAGGGATACATGTATTTGGAACTCTAAATCAAACACGGTTTGGGCTAGCTCTTTGAAACTTGACACAATAAAGCAGTTTCAAGTTCTATCTCTATGGTTTGTTTGCTGTTGATGTAGCCCTAAGCAGAGACTGGCGAGAATCACTTTCATGGAAAGGGCCTGCCAAGCTTGCAAAAAACTGCGAGTTGCCTGAAATCTCAGCACACACTTTTTCACCCAATCTTGATGAAACTTTCAGGTAATGATGATCAGTACACCAATCCCACTTGACTCCCCAAATTTCGTTCTTCTAGGTTAGACCGTTCATTGGCAGTAACCGGTTTCATTTTGAGGATTCACTCTGTTTTCTCCTATAGGGATACATGTGTTTGGAACTCTAAATCAAACAAGGTTTGTGCTAGCTCTTTGAAACTTGACACAATAAAGCAGTTTCAAGTTCTATCTCTATGGTTGTTGCTGTTGATGTAGCCCTAAGCAGAGACTGGCGAGGATCACTTTCATGGAAAGGGCCTGCCAAGCTTCCAAAAAACTACGAGTTGCCTGAAATCTCAGCACACACTTTTTCACCCAATCTTGATGAAACTTTCAGGTAATGATCAGTACACCAATCCCACTTGGCTCGCCAAATTTCGTTCTTCTAGGTTAAACCGTTCGTTGGCAGTAACCGGTTTCATTTTGAGGTTTCACTCTGTTTTCTCCTATAGAAATACATGTATTTGGAACTCTAAATCAAACACGGTTTGTGCTAACTCTTTGAAACTTGACACAATAAAGCAGTTTCAAGTTCTATCTCTATGGTTTGTTTGCTGTTGATGTAGCCCTAAGCAGAGACTGGCGAGAATCACTTTCATGGAAAGGGCCTGCCAAGCTTCCAAAAAACTACGAGTTTCCTTAAATCTCAGCACACACTTTTTCACCCAATCTTGATGAAACTTTCAGGTAATGATCAGTACACCAATCCCACTTGGCTCGCCAAATTTCGTTCTTCTAGGTTAAACCGTTCGCTGGCAGTAACCGGTTTCACTTTGAGGTTTCACTCTGTTTTTTCCTATAGGGATACATGTATTCGGAACTCTAAATCAAACGCGGTTAGTGCTAGCTCTTTGAAACTTGACACAATAAAGCAGTTTCAAGTTCTATCTCTATGGTTTGTTTGCTGTTGATGTAGCCCTAAGCAGAGATTGGCGAGAATCACTTTCATGGAAAGGGCCTGCCAAGCTTCCAAAAAACTACGAGTTGCCTGAAATCTCAGCACACACTTTTTCACCAAATCTTGATGAAACTTTCAGGTAATGATCAGTACACCAATCCCACCTGGCTCGCCAAATTTTGTTCTTCTAGGTTAAACCGTTCGTTGGCAGTAACTGGTTTCATTTTGAGGTTTCACTCTGTTTTCTCCTATAGGGATACATGTATTTGGAACTCTAAATCAAACACAATTTGTGCTAGCTCTTTGAAACTTGGCACAATAAAACGGTTTCAAGTTCTATCTCCATGGTTTGTTTGCTGTTGATGTAGCCCTAAGCAGAGACTGGCGAGAATCACTTTCATGGAAAGGGCCTGCCAAGCTTCCAAAAAACTACGAGTTGCCTGAAATCTCAGCACACACTTTTTCACCCAATCTTGATGAAACTTTCAGGTAATGATCAGTACACCAATCCCACTTGGCTCGCCAAGTTTCGTTCTTCTAGGTTAAACCGTTCGTTGGCAGTAACCGGTTTCATTTTGAGGTTTCACTCTGTTTTCTCCTATAGGGATACATGTATTTGGAACTCTAAATCAAACACGGTTTGTGCTAGCTCTTTGAAACTTGACAAAATAAAGCAGTTTCAAGTTCTATCTCTATGGTTTGTTTGCTGTTGATGTAGCCCTAAGCAGAGACTGGCGAGAATCACTTTTATGGAAAGGGCCTGCCAAGCTTCCAAAAAACTACGAGTTGCCTGAAATCTCAGCACACACTTTTTCACCCAATCTTGATGAAACTTGCAGGTAATGATCAGTACACCAATCCCACCTGGCTCGCCAAATTTTGTTCTTCTAGGTTAAACCGTTCATTGGCAGTAACCGGTTTCATTTTGAGGTTTCACTCTGTTTTCTCCTATAGGGATACATGTATTTGGAACTCTAAATCAAACAAGGTTTGTGCTAGCTCTTTGAAACTTGACACAATAAAGCAGTTTCAAGTTCTATCTCTATGGTTTGTTTGCTGTTGATGTAGCCCTAAGCAGAGACTGGCGAGGATCACTTTCATGGAAAGGGCCTGCCAAGCTTCCAAAAAACTACGAGTTGCCTGAAATCTCAGCACACACTTTTTCACCCAATCTTGATGAAACTTTCAGGTAATGATAGGTACACTAATCCCACTTGGCTCGCCAAATTTCGTTCTTCTAGGTTAAACCGTTCGTTGGCAGTAACCGGTTTCATTTTGAGGTTTCACTCTGTTTTCTCCTATAGGGATACATGTATTTGGAACTCTAAATCAAACACTGTTTGTGCTAGCTCTTTGAAACTTGACACAATAAAGCAGTTTCAAGTTCTATCTCTATGGTTTGTTTGCTGTTGATGTAGCCCTAAGCAGAGACTGGCGAGAATCACTTTCATGGAAAGGGCCTGCCAAGCTTCCAAAAAACTACGAGTTGCCTGAAATGTCAGCACACACTTTTTCACCCAATCTTGATGAAACTTTCAGGTAATGATCAGTACACCAATCCCACTTGGCTCGCCAAATTTCGATCTTCTAGGTTAAACCGTTCGTTGGCAGTAACCGGTTTCATTTTGAGGTTTCACTCTGTTTTCTCCTATAGGGATACATGTATTTGGAACTCTAAAACAAACACGGTTTGTGCTAGCTCTTTGAAACTTGACACAATAAAGCAGTTTCAAGTTCTATCTCTATGGTTTGTTTGCTGTTGATGTAGCCCTAAGCAGAGACTGGCGAGAATCACTTTCATGGAAAGGGCCTGCCAAGCTTCCAAAAAACTACGAGTTGCCTGAAATCTCAGCACACACTTTTTCACCCAATCTTGATGAAACTTGCAGGAAATGATCAGTACACCAATCCCACTTGGCTCACCAAATTTCGTTCTTCTAGGTTAAAACCGTTCGCTGGCAGTAACCGGTTTCATTTTGAGGTTTCACTCTGTTTTCTCCTATAGGGATACATGTATTTGGAACTCTAAATCAAAACAGTTTGTGCTAGCTCTTTGAAACTTGACACAATAAAGCAGTTTCAAGTTCTATCTCTATGGTTTCTTTGCTGTTGATGTAGCCCTAAGCAGAGACTGGCGAGAATCACTTTCATGGAAAGGGCCTGCCAAGCTTCCAAAAAACTACGAGTTGCCTGAAATCTCAGCACACACTTTTTCACCCAATCTTGATGAAACTTTCAGGTAATGATCAGTACACCAATCCCACCTGGCTCGCCAAATTTCGTTCTTCTAGGTTAAACCGTTCGTTGGCAGTAACCGGTTTCATTTTGAGGTTTCACTCTGTTTTCTCCTATAGGGATACATGTATTTGGAACTCTAAATCAAACACGGTTTGTGCTAGCTCTTTGAAACTTGACACAATAAAGCAGTTTCAAGTTCTATCTCTATGGTTTGTTTGCTGTTGATGTAGCCCTAAGCAGAGACTGGCGAGAATCACTTTTATGGAAAGGGCCTGCCAAGCTTCCAAAAAACTACGAGTTGCCTGAAATCTCAGCACACACTTTTTCACCCAATCTTGATGAAACTTTCAGGTAATGATCAGTACACCAATCTCACTTCGCTCGCCAAATTTCATTCTTCTAGGTTAAACAGTTCGTTGGCAGTAACCGGTTTCATTTTGAGGTTTCACTCTGTTTTCTCCTATAGGGATACATGTATTTGGAACTCTAAATCAAACACGGTTTGGGCTAGCTCTTTGAAACTTGACACAATAAAGCAGTTTCAAGTTCTATCTCTATGGTTTGTTTGCTGTTGATGTAGCCCTAAGCAGAGACTGGCGAGAATCACTTTCATGGAAAGGGCCTGCCAAGCTTGCAAAAAACTGCGAGTTGCCTGAAATCTCAGCACACACTTTTTCACCCAATCTTGATGAAACTTTCAGGTAATGATCAGTACACCAATCCCACTTGACTCCCCAAATTTCGTTCTTCTAGGTTAGACCGTTCATTGGCAGTAACCGGTTTCATTTTGAGGATTCACTCTGTTTTCTCCTTATAGGGATACATGTGTTTGGAACTCTAAATCAAACAAGGTTTGTGCTAGCTCTTTGAAACTTGACACAATAAAGCAGTTTCAAGTTCTATCTCTATGGTTGTTGCTGTTGATGTAGCCCTAAGCAGAGACTGGCGAGGATCACTTTCATGGAAAGGGCCTGCCAAGCTTCCAAAAAACTACGAGTTGCCTGAAATCTCAGCACACACTTTTTCACCCAATCTTGATGAAACTTTCAGGTAATGATCAGTACACCAATCCCACTTGGCTCGCCAAATTTCGTTCTTCTAGGTTAAACCGTTCGTTGGCAGTAACCGGTTTCATTTTGAGGTTTCACTCTGTTTTCTCCTATAGAAATACATGTATTTGGAACTCTAAATCAAACACGGTTTGTGCTAACTCTTTGAAACTTGACACAATAAAGCAGTTTCAAGTTCTATCTCTATGGTTTGTTTGCTGTTGATGTAGCCCTAAGCAGAGACTGGCGAGAATCACTTTCATGGAAAGGGCCTGCCAAGCTTCCAAAAAACTACGAGTTTCCTTAAATCTCAGCACACACTTTTTCACCCAATCTTGATGAAACTTTCAGGTAATGATCAGTACACCAATCCCACTTGGCTCGCCAAATTTCGTTCTTCTAGGTTAAACCGTTCGCTGGCAGTAACCGGTTTCACTTTGAGGTTTCACTCTGTTTTTTCCTATAGGGATACATGTATTCGGAACTCTAAATCAAACGCCGTTAGTGCTAGCTCTTTGAAACTTGACACAATAAAGCAGTTTCAAGTTCTATCTCTATGGTTTGTTTGCTGTTGATGTAGCCCTAAGCAGAGACGGCGAGAATCACTTTCATGGAAAGGGCCTGCCAAGCTTCCAAAAAACTACGAGTTGCCTGAAATCTCAGCACACACTTTTTCACCCAATCTTGATGAAACTTGCAGGAAATGATCAGTACACCAATCCCACTTGGCTCACCAAATTTCGTTCTTCTAGGTTAAACCGTTCGCTGGCAGTAACCGGTTTCATTTTGAGGTTTCACTCTGTTTTCTCCTATAGGGATACATGTATTTGGAACTCTAAATCAAACACAGTTTGTGCTAGCTCTTTGAAACTTGACACAATAAAGCAGTTTCAAGTTCTATCTCTATGGTTTCTTTGCTGTTGATGTAGCCCTAAGCAGAGACTGGCGAGAATCACTTTCATGGAAAGGGCCTGCCAAGCTTCCAAAAAACTACGAGTTGCCTGAAATCTCAGCACACACTTTTTCACCCAATCTTGATGAAACTTTCAGGTAATGATCAGTACACCAATCCCACCTGGCTCGCCAAATTTCGTTCTTCTAGGTTAAACCGTTCGTTGGCAGTAACCGGTTTCATTTTGAGGTTTCACTCTGTTTTCTCCTATAGGGATACATGTATTTGGAACTCTAAATCAAACACGGTTTGTGCTAGCTCTTTGAAACTTGACACAATAAAGCAGTTTCAAGTTCTATCTCTATGGTTTGTTTGCTGTTGATGTAGCCCTAAGCAGAGACTGGCGAGAATCACTTTTATGGAAAGGGCCTGCCAAGCTTCCAAAAAACTACGAGTTTCCTGAAATCTCAGCACACACTTTTTCACCCAATCTTGATGAAACTTTCAGGTAATGATCAGTACACCAATCTCACTTCGCTCGCCAAATTTCATTCTTCTAGGTTAAACAGTTCGTTGGCAGTAACCGGTTTCATTTTGAGGTTTCACT